>NC_056744.1:1612766903-1612974403 GCF_019279795.1 Protopterus annectens | reverse complement strand
GATGGCTACAGTAATTGGCACATCATTTTGTCAGAATCAGGGAAAATTGATCAATAGAGCAGACTGGGCAGAATTTCTGAATGAATTCTTCATCTTGCATTGACACAGCAGTGGCAGGGTTGCATGCCAAGATGGGGAGATGTAGCAAGTATGGATAGGACACATGGACAAATGGAATACCGACTAGAGAAGTAACAAAGATAGTCAGGATTCTTTGATAGGTCCTTGTGTGCTATGTACCAGGGTGTTAAAACTGTTGACAGTGGTGATCACTGAACCACTGGCAGAAATTTGTAGTCCTCCAAAGTAAGTGACATGGAACTGAAAAACTAAAGATTGGAGAAACTGGCTCTGTCTTGCATAAAATCTAAAAAGGACTTTGGCATTATAAGTGATTTGTCCCTCTTCCATTCCAGGCAAGATCATGGAAAAGCAAAAAAAAAAAAATCTATTAGAACATTTTTGCATGTATTTATTTATTTATTTCAGTTTTATGACCGGGGAGGTCCACTGGGCTCAGGGAGCCCATTTTCAGTGGAGGCCCGGGGTGATACGCTCTGCATTACATAATATTATTCACAGTTAAAATCAAAATGAAATGAGGTAAAGAATACAATTAAATATGTTTGTGTTACACAGTGTCTTCACAGTTGCAATCAAAGTAAAGAGAAACACAATTGAAATATGAATTTGAGTCAGAGAACAACATAAATTATATGGTTTCATGGTGTCAAAGTATTTATGAAGGTATAATATAGAGTAGGTACAGGGAAATTATAGTGAAGAAATCGTGGTTACAGATTTTATTTTAAGCTAAAGAACAGGAATAAGTTCCCTGATTATAAGGTATCTGAAAAGTAAGGAGGCAGTGGCAACAGAGATGAGGGGGAAAAGAATGAGAAGAGAAGGAGAGTAGAGGGTGGTAGAGGCTATTGTGAGTTGTACAGCTGTGAGTTTACATTATTTACAATTAAGTTAAGTTTAAGCTCAGAGGTAGAGAAAAGCGTATGCGGAAGGAAAAGCATAAGGCTATGTGGGGAGAGAACAGTTGCATTTCCAGTTGTAAGAAAGATAGGAGTGCACGAGAGTTTTAAAGGTTTCAAAGCTTTCACAAGTCCTTAGGGAGGATGGCAAGCTTTTAGCTAAAAAAAAGGATAGCAGATGCTGTCCAGCAGGACGATTGGGTTTACGAATAGTGATTAGGTTTTGGTGGGATGATCTTAGAGATCTTGGAGGGGTGTATGGTTGGAGGATATTGGTTAGGGCTGGGCACTTAGCAGGTTGAAAAATTAGTTTATGGGCTATAGTAATTTGGAGATAATCTAGATGGTTGGGGAGTTCAAGCCAGTTTAACAAATGAAGGGCAGTACAATGATGGGAGGAGAATTTGGCTTTGGTGGCAAATTTAGAAATCTTATTATAACAGACTTCCAGTTTGGAGGAGAGAGAGGCAGATAGGTTTGATAGGAGAGGAGCACCATATAAGAGTGGGGGGATCAGATAGGTAGTGGCAAGAGTTTGTCTGTTGACTGGGGAAAGGAAGTGGATGTTTCTGTATAGCATACCAAGTTTAACAAGAGTTTTCTTAATGTTTTGCTGGATGTGAGTGTCGAATTTTAGGTGTTCATCAATGGTTACCCCAAGAAGGTTAGCAAAAGGAACAACCTCTAAGGCAGCTCTGTTGTGGCTATTAATTTGGAAAGAATTTTTCTCAAGAGGGGAGGTTTTTGACGGAGAGAATAACAGAAGTTTGGATTTGTTGGCATTTAGCGAGAGGTGGTTTTGGAGCATCCATTGTTCGGTGGAGGAGAAGGCAATTTGAGTTATTATTTGTAGCTCAGGGAGGGTGGGGGCGCAGCAGATTAAAGATGAATCATCTGCATATTATACAATTGTGGAAGTCATTAATAAAGATGTTGAACAGCTTTGGACCAAGTATAGATCCCTGAGGTACCCCAGTGGGGGTTGGAAGGAAGGAAGACATGCCAGAGAGGTAGCTTGAGAACCAGGATAAAGAATTCTTGGAGAGCTGGAGGCTAGAAAGGTGGTTTAAGAGGTGGGTGTGGGAAATGGTATTGAATGCTTTGGATAGATCAAGTAGAACTGTAGAGACAATTTTACAAGAGTCACGGGCCAGATTTACTGTGTCTAAGAATGAGAGCAGGGAGATGATAGTACTATGGCCGGGTCGGAAATCGTGTTGGGTTGGAGTAATTAATTGATGCTTGGCTAGGAATGACATAAGCTGTAGGTGGATGTATTTCTCTAGGATTTTAGAGATTGGGGAGAGGATAGCTATAGGGTGGAAATTAGAGATGCTATTGTTTTTGCCTCTCTTATGGAGAGGTAGGATAAAGGCAGCATGCCATAGTTTGTGCACATAACATTCCTGCATGGATCTGTTGATTAAGATGCTGATGGGAAGAGCAATACTGTCTGTGGCTAGTTTTAGGAAGGAAGATGGAATATTGTTAGGGGCATTGGAGCATGGTTTTAATTTAGTGAGGAATCTTTTTATGAGGAAGGTAGAGATGGGTTTAAGTTCAACTTCTGGTGGGGGATTAGAAGCAGAGGGTTGTGTAGGGGGTATGGAAGATTAGATAGGTTGGGAGGATGGGTCGTTGTTAGGGAAGGTCTTGGTCAGTTCTGCTATGGAGTTGGTAAAGAAGGAGTTGAATAAGGTGGCTATTTCAGAGTCAGATTTGCCTGAGTCAGGGCAGGGATTATTTTTGGTACCTGGTTTGAGAAGAGACTTAATTAAACATCAGTTTTAGCACCTCAGCAAGAAGCCTTCAAGCTTGTTTTCCACCTTTCCTGTAACAAGTCTAGTCCAGATACAGACTTGCTGTATCCAGGACTGTTTGTAAGCTTCTGAGCAGAGCCAAAGTCTGCTCTTCATTTTTCCGTTAGATCTGCTAGTTCTCTCCTCTCCTGCACTTATACTAGCTTTTTAGTCTAGCACTTTACCAGACTTCATGTAGCAATTATTGTAGCACACAAAAGTGCTATCAGCACTAAATGCTCTACAAGGAAACAGATCCGGTACTTATTATCAATGTCCACCCCTCCAGGCATGTCTAAAGGTCAGTTCCCCTCTACTTTCTCCTATTAACCTGGTGAACTTGGCCATTCTGAGGCAATGTAGCAACTGCCTCATGTACACCGACAACCCTCTCCTCTTACCTTCCAAGACTCAGACTTGTGAGAGATGCACTTATATATCCAAACTGGAAGCCACGCACTCTCAAGCCAAGACTGGAATAGCTGGTCAAGAGGAGAAGGTCAACACTTGCACCACATCACATGGAACACATAGCCCTCCAGAACACACACCAGCACTGCCTTTACATAAAAACACAAACCACACACCCACCTTTGTGGAGGTTCTCAATAAAAATCTAACCCAAGCAGCAGAGACCTCCAAGTCAGAAACGCACTTGACCAACACAACACAACACTAATCATGAAACACATAACTCTCTTAAACAGTGTGCCACTCAACCAAAGCCCCTAAGGCAAAAGAGCATGCCCAACACACGAGTCATAGGTAACTCGATAGTGAGGCACACTGATGTCCCACTCACTAGGTTGAATAAGGAGAAAGTAACAGTCAGCTGCCTGTCAGGTGCCAGGATCCACCACATAACGCACGCACTCAGGTCCCTCAACCATAGGTACAAATATGACTCTGTCATTGTACATGTGGGTGTGAATGACCTGAAACATACCTCCCTGGACTACAGGAAAAGAGACATGGAGGAGCTCTCGGATTATGTAGCCCAGGTGGGTATGCTCCTAGCCCTGAGCAGCATACTACCATCATCCAGAATTATACCACAGTACAAGCAGAAAATGATTGATTTCAATAATTGGCTAAGTTTCTGGTGTCATTCTAAGGGGATCCAGTATCTGTCTGCCTGGGATGACATGATTGAAAAACCTCAATGCTTTGCCAGAGATGGCCTGCATTTGTCACCCCTGGGCTTCTGGATACTGGCCAAGGCTCTTGCCACCCACATAGTGCCTTTTTTAGGTAATGTTCGAAAGACCAAATTACCACTGTAACAGCTACAAATAAATGCAATCTGAGGGTCATGCTGCTCAACGCTAGAAGTCTAAATCTCAAAATGTACTCACTCGAAGCACTCCTTAAAATAGAGAACATCAACATTTGTGCTGTAACAGAGACCTGGTTCAAGGCTGCAGAAAGCACCCCTGCACTACCAGGCTATAACTCATTTCACACCTTTCAGCCCCAGAAGTTGGACCGATTCTCCAAGGGTGGTGGTGTTTCCATATTCATAAAGGATGCGCACACCTCCAGACTGGTAGCTCAACATAACACATCAGAGATACTTCAGGTGCAGCTAACATTGGGTAAGACAGCGACTCATGTCATAGCCTGCTATAGGTCCCCAACCATGTCCCAAGACTCACACTCCATGTTCCTAAACACCCTGGAGAATATTAGGGTCCAACCTAACACTCTCTTACTAGGTGACTTCAACTACCCCTCCATTAACTGGGAAAACTACTCATGGACCAATACACTCGCCCAACATTCCCTGGAGTTCATTAATTCCAATGCCCTGGATCAGCTCATTCTTACCCCCACTAGAGGTAGCAACATCCTTAACCTGGTCATTTCTAACATGGGCGACCGTTGCTCTCTCCAGTAGTCAGCTCCTCCCTGGTTAGAACCTACCACAAACTAATCACCTTGGAAATCCACATCCCTCCCAATCCCCCTGCAAAGGTAACCACCATGAAAAACTTCTCCAAAGTTAACTTTGGGATCCTAAAAACAGAGGTGGCTAACTTCACGGCACCCATACAAATGGAGAATAGTTGCATGACTGCTGAATCATACCCCAATGCACTGTACGAACACGTACACAAATGCATGGATCTTGCTATACCCAATAGGACCAAGACACTCTCCTCCAAAAAAAGGAAACCAATCTGGTGATCCTCTGCTATAAACAAACTCTACAACAGAAGGAAGAAACTGATGCAGAATAAGGTGAAGTCCCAAGAATAGAAAAACTCCCTTATCAGCTTCAACAAAATGTTGAGATCCCTCATCAAATCCACTAAAGCTAGCTATGAAAAAAGAATTGCAGCAGATAGTAAAGACAACCACAAGGCCTTCTATAGTTATGTAAAGAATCTCCACTGCAATATCCAGATTTGCACTGAGCTACTGCAAAATGGTACCTCCTATATAGAGCCAACAAATATTGCCAGTATACTGGCCTACAGATTCAGTGCCAACTTTACCCCCCCCCCGAAGGACAAATCACAATACCAGTAGATTGCAAGGCACCCAGCATTACTGCTGCACAGATTAAAACAGCACTGTCCAATGCCAAGAATACAGCTTCTATGGGACCTGACAATATTCCTGGCTGTGCTCTACATGAACTACAGAGTGAACTGGCACCTCACCTGTGTGCCCTGTTCAATCAGAGCCTCACCTCAGGCTTGGTCCCTAGAAAATAGTGCACTGCTACAGTCATCCATCTCCACAAAGGAGGAGTGACTACAGACCCTGGGAACTATCACCCCATTAGCCTGACGAGTCTGATATGCAAAGCTATGGAAAGCATCATGGACCCAATAAACAAGGATATAGGGAATCTCCAAACTCTGGATCCTACACAGTTTGGTTTTGTGAAGGGTAGATCATGCCTGCTCAACTTGGTCGACTTTGTTGAGTCAGTCACAAGAGCTGTGGATGAAGGCAAGTTGGTTCGTACAGCGTACCTTGATCTGGCCAAGGCTTTTGATACTATTCCCCACTATTCCCCACTCAGGAATCATAGAAAAACTCACTAAGCTACGCATCGATCCCTATATCACTAGGTGGGTTGCAAACTGGCTCACAGATAAAACCCACAGTGTGAAAGTAGCTGACTCCAAGTCAGACTGCCGACTAGTCACAAGTGGAATCCCACAGGGTTTGGTCCTGGGTCCTCTCCTGTTTTGTATCTACTTCTCTGAAGTCCAGGCCAACACAAAGGGACTCTGGCTGACAAAGTTCGCAGACATTGCAAGTTGGGAGCTATTATTAACTCCCGAAGTGATGTTGACATCCTACAGAATGGCCTCACTGAGACCAACAACTGGTATCAGAACCATGGCCTTAAGCTCAATGCCAAAATATGTGTTGCCATCCCCTTTGGGAAAAAACCCAGTTCCCATGAATTACCACATTGATGGCAGTCCACTGAACACAGAAGGAGTTATAAGAGATCTAGGAGCACAGGTTGACAGCAACCTCTCTTTTAATCACCAGATTGCCACTGTGGTCAGAAAGTCCTTCTATGTGGCACATCTCATTACTAAGGGTTTTGCATCCAGGAAGAAAGGGGTCATTGTCTCCCTCTACTCTTCCCTCATTACCAATGATCGAGTACAATGCCCCAGTTGGCATGTACCTCACTAGACACCGGCAACAACTGGAGAGGCTGCAAAAGTACCTCACAAAGAGGATCCTTTGCCTTGAACACTTGTCCTATATGAACAGACTCAAAAAACTCCAACCATTCTCTGTCTCATATCGCCTACTTAGAGGTGGTCTCTGCTTGACTTATAAAGCCATGTCTGACCCAGCTCTGTTAGAAATGATACATCTAAAGAAATCCCAATCCCTCCATCCACATGCTCCAGAGACCTCAACCTCATTACCACAATTAGCAGAACATGATGGAGGGACAGATTCGTAACCCAGAGGCTGCCCATGCTATGGAATAGACTTCCCATACATGTCAAGCAGAACACCTCGCTGACCCTCTTCAAGAGAAATCTTGATGAGTGGATTGGAAACAGAAAATTCATCCTGGTGATAACTCCAGTGGCTCTACTCGACAGAGGCACTGGGAACTAAGGACGGGTGGCACTATGCCAGGGTAATCCAATGGCTAGGCTTGTAAAGGCCCCAGGGCCATTAGCCTAGTACACACCTATGAACCTATGAACAGGAACAAATAAAAATAAATACACATTTAAAAATCTTTTGACCAATAAGAAACACACTCAATTAAAGATATTGCCAATTAATTTCCTTATTTAAGCCAAACAGCCTTAAAGTACCATATTTTAAAATATAAATAATTTCCTTCAAGAACCTTACATAATAAAAGTAAGAGTGAAAACCTGGAATACTAACTTGTAATAATATACAAGTAGATAAAACAGAGTAATACTGAGGCAGACTGAAAATGTTCACCCAAAGGATTATCAATTTTAGCATATTTAATATCATGTATAGTCTTCAAAGGAATTTTCTTTTAGTTGCACCAATGTAAAACAGATCAGAAGGACATTTGATAGCATAGACTGCAGCTTATGTATTACAACTACAGTTACCTCTGATATCAATTTTAATTGTATTAATTTTACAAAACAAAAGAAAATAATCACAGAACAACATGAAAACCTAACCACATGGGGTAATATCCAAACAGTTCTGAAGGATTGGTGGTCGATGTGATACTCCAAAGGAAAATAACTATTAACTAACAGATCACATATACTGCATCCTCTATGAAAAGAAAAATATGGAGCATTTGTATAACCTAGTTTGAAAACAAATTTCATAATGATCATGGAAAAGATTCTGTGCTACCGGCCAGCGGGGCTTCTTTGATTCAACTTTGGGGCAGACAGTATACAGCCTGCCTTTACTAGTCTGCCATGATTAATTTGCATGACAATGTCACTACTGAGGTGGACAAGTGGAATACTTTGCATATATGGTATATTTGAACTGTGGCAAGGTCTATGGCACTGCATCTCACTGGAGCATGGTAAGAAAATTATTGTGTACTGGTTGCAGCCCAAAATTTCAGAATGGATTAGAAAATGGCTATACATGTATAAATAGAGTAGCAGTGTTAGTGCGGAACTTGCCTTATAGCAGAGGTAAGAAGATGGTCACTGATGGTATATGGTTGGAAACTACTGGTGGTTATTTCATTTGGAGATGAGTGAGAATCCAATCCAATGTAGATTCTCTACTGGTATTTTTTTAAGTTAGTTGGTCTACTGAGGACTTGAGTGAAAAGATAGGGTGTCTGTGCATATTAGTTGCCAGCCAGTGTTCAGAACTCCCAGTATGATTGTTTTATGGCTTATGCCTGTGAGTATCCAGTAGAAGATTTATTTGGCAGTATTAATATTGTTATTGGGGGTATGTATAGGACTGCTGTGCAATTGTTATTTTTACTGCTAAGCTTTAGCTGAGAGATGAATATTTCCTTGATGTGAAATTGGGGAATGGGGTTATGATAGGGAGGCATTTCAAGGTATTTCTTTAAAAATGGCTACCTTGACAGACTTTTTGCTTTTTCTATCCATTCTTGTGACACTTCTTCTTTTTATATATGGCTTTAGCCTAGCACATGCTTCTAAGATTCATACTGAGAAATTGTAAACTTGCTCGTGCCTTTGTGGTAGAGAATGGAGATGGATGTGTTTTTTGTGGAGCAGGTGAATCTCATGTATGGATTAGATTACCCTGTTTGGGTGTATGTCACCACTTAGGTTTAATTTTGATAGGTTTTGATATAAAGTGTTTGTTGAGAGTAAACATTTGTATTTGAGTTTATATTTTAAGTGAACATTTCTTAGCAAGGAATTAGTATTTAGACAGATGTGTTTATGGAGATCAAAGTATGTGGTAGTGTATAGGTTAAGGGAGCCTGTATATGTTTAAAATGTTTTGTTTTTTTGTTTTGTTTTATGACATGGTGGTTTGGGGTTGGGAAATAGTAAGAGGTGTGTATGAAACAAGGATAAGTTTGTGACTAAGATTATGGGAAGTAGTATTAAAATTTAAAGAATGAGCATAGCAGATGAAAGAGAAAAGCGAACAATGTATGGAGCATGAGGAGAACAGAGAAAATGTGAAAGGGTTTGTAAAAGCAGAGGACTTGTGATGAGTTAGGATTGCATTCCTTGATGTATATAATATTTTGCGATGAATGATGGTTTGGAGCAAAGGTTCTGTGAGATGATGGAGAGCTGCGTTTATTCCTGAATGTACTGTGGTAAGGGTTCAGATAGATAAGTGAAAAGGAAGTGGGAAACTAGGTTTTGTGCCATGCAAATGGAGAACAGCTACAGTCATTCCCCTGCATAACAGAAGATCTTCCACAAACCCAGGCAGTTACAGAAGGATAAGTCTGACCAGCTGCATACATAAAGCCATGGAAAGTCTTGTCGTTGAACTAAGCAATAAGAACATAGGGAACCTCCATACACTGCACCCATCTCAGTTTGGATTAATCAAGGACAGGTCATACTTCTCAAACAGGCAAATTTTTTTGAAAAGGTCATCAAAGCAATGGATAAAGGCAAAACATTACACACAACATGCAGACCTGGCCAAACCTTTTGACTCAATTTCCCATTCAGGCATTACATAAAAGCTAAATAAACTGGGAATAAACCCTTATGTCACCTGCTGAATTGCCAACTGGCTCACTGAAAGGACACAGGAAATCAAAACAGGGTAAGTTACCTCCACAAAGAGACCAGTCACCAATGGAGTCCCTCTGGGTTCTTTGCTGGGACCCCTCCTGTTTGATGTTTACTTTTCTGAAGTATAAACAAATACCAAATGGCTCTGTCTGACTAAGTTTGCAGTTGACTGCAAGCTAAGACCAGTCAATGAATCCCCAAATGACTTTGCCATCCTGCAGAAAAGTTTGTCCCAAATAAATAACTGGTGCCCAAATCATGGACTGAAACTAAATGCCAAAAATGCATAACTGTATCCTTTGGGAAGCCATCTATCCCACAGAATGACTACATTAACAAAACATTGATCCAGTTGTTTGATATTTGAGAACTTATGTGGACAGTGACCTAACTTTTGACCAATGTGTGTCCATTGTTGTAAGAAAGTCCTTCTATATTGCACAGTTTATAAAAAAAGGGATTTTGTCTAGATCTAGGAATGCTATTGTCCAGCTTTACTCAGTCCTCCTTAGGACAGTCATTAAATATAATGCCCCTTTGGCATATATCTGTCTGTACATATGCAAAAACTGGAACATCCACAGAGATACCTTACTAAAAGGATACAAGGCCTAAACAACATGTCTTACACGGACCAACTCAAAGCCCTCTCACTATACTTGGCATCATAGAGACCGCTGAGAGGTGACCTGTGTCTGGCATGAAAGGCATCCTCTAACACAATACTGATGAATTTACTGCACATCAGCAAGTCAGATGGCATCAGAAATACTCAATCTAGTGATATAAACCTCTTCTGTGGCATCCACAGAATGGTTGGAGGGAGAGGTATTGTTTGGATGGAAAGGTATGTCTTGCAGAAGATACCTCTGTTCTGCAACAGACTCTGTATCCACATAAAACAACATTCATCCCTGTCTGTATTCAAGTGCAGCTTGGATCTATGGTTGGGAAACATAACATTTCCCAGAACTGCCTCCTGTACTACTAATGGGCAGAGGCAGGTCCTAAATGCTTTATCCCATGCATGTGTCCCCTCAAATTATCTATGGTACAATCTCAGTTATTGGAGGTAATGTATAATTATCAACCATGGGGTGGATAAGGCCAGTTTATAACCAAATTGGATAGGTTAATTCGAGCATAAAAAGGGAAATCAGCTAGGCTTAAAATGGCCCTCAAGGTTAGCTAGCTTAGTACTTACCTATGAACCTACGAAATTATGTTACCTGTGAGATATTCAGGTGGTGGTGGTAAGGCGTAACAGGTGACAACATGAATCAGTAGTTCTGTATGAGCATATTAAGGAAGGAAGAGTATGGTGTTGGAGGAAGAGACAGAAAATGGGGAGAAAACTTGTTTGTATGAATTTTTGTGGATGAAGTCAGGAAAAAGATGGGATGTAGAACAGGTGTAGAAAGAGAAGAAGTGTAGCTGAGGAACGTTAAGAAAATTGTCTATCTTGTGCTAGTGAGGCTGGAGTAAGATGTTAGTGTTTAGGAAATTATGTGTGGTGATAGAGTGTGGAAGGAATAAAGAAAGTGATGTGTAAGGAAGGAAGGCAGAAAGTGATGTGTAAAATAAGGGAGGAAAAAGAGAAGAAAGAACTCTGTATTTATTTGTATATGCAAGAAGTGGGAGCTATGAGTGGTATGTATGTGTTTGGTTGGTGTTTTGCTGCATTTCTTACCACTCACCTGTCCTTACTGAGATAACAGAATCTTGGGTCAAAAATGATACATCTGATCTTAGTAAACCCTTTCCTTGCAACTAGTATACATTCAATGCTCTACAGCTTGCCATATGGGGGGAACCACCCTTTTCTTTTTTAAAAATAATCTAGAACTGCAGCCATCTCTATCGATGATCAAGGTCCTAACTGGCTCTTTGCTGGACTTCCTTCCCACAACTTATCTTCCTTTATTAGTGCAATTACTCATATACTACATTCCCACAACTCAGGCAAATTCATAAACCTCATTGCTGGTCTCTAGAAGCCTACAAGCCATACAAAAATGTACTAATTCTGAGAGATTTCAATAAAAATGTCTGAGAACACTCAAACAATGATCTTCAGTCCTTCCTCTTAGAACATTATGTAATCCAGATAGTCACTAGTCTCACAAGACGAAAATTCAGAGCCAACAGACACTGCCTAGCTGACCTAATTAGTACCAACATCTCCACCCAAATTTCCTTCATCAAGATTCTTGCTCCTTTATTAAATGACCACTCAATAATGTTGTCTATCACCCATCCATATTCCAAAATGGTTCCCAACCTAACCTCTGTTTCTGATTACATCTCCCAAAAATGTAACTGCACTAAAACAAGCCCCCGGCAATTTTGACTGGTCTCCTATCTATCACTGCTCAATCTCCCACCCTCATTTTCCATCTACTTTCAAGGATCTGTTATATTTTGTTCTTAACCAAACAAACAAAATTGTAACTCAAAAACACAAAAGAAATGTATAGCCAGGAACATGAACAGCTAGAAAAACAGATATTTAATTCAAAGTTACTGATATTTAATCCAAAGTTAAGCGCTTTCTTCCCTGTACAGATAAGGGACTTCCTCAGAACAAATTTGAAAAATACATACATTTTCAACCTAAAACCCAGCCTTTTATAATGAGCCATAAATTAATAACTAATTAGACCTTAAAGAAATTTCATCCATTTGCATTCTAAAAACAAATACATAAACAAATGCATCATAAAGAATTTGTGTGATAAAACAATACACATACACAATATTAAAAATTATAAAAATTAAAACAATATATATTGAATGTCAGAATTAACCTAATATATGTTTCAATTTCAATACACTTGAAATAGAAATTGCTTCATTAATTCCTGGAAAATTAGCTGCATCCAGTCGGAGTTGCCATCTCAACTCACAGATGTCCAAGTGGACATCCAAACATCTCCCCTGCGGATCCTTTGGCAAATGTTGAATAACCAAAAACTAAAAAATATGGTCATTATACTGATGTATATGTCTGGCCAGTGCATTAGTTTGTTTTTTTTTATTTTTGATATCCAACAAATGTTCACAAATCCTATTTTTAAACACTCTAAGCATCTTTCCCTCATAAAATATTGGGCATTTTGTGCTCTTAGTCAAATACACAACATTAGCAGTACCACAATTAAAATGCCCATGCAGTCTCAAAATGTTTCCATTCAATTAAAAATTGTCACCAGTCTCCAATATGTGAGGACAAAAATTGCCATGTTGGCATCTAAAATTACCTTTAACTCTACTCATGCCCCCATAATAATGATTCTTAGTCCACTCAAAAATATCCTTGAAAGATCTGTCCCTTTTATATATAACTAATGGCTCCCCCCACCTTTTGAGCAATGTTGGCCCCAAATTGCAATATATCCCACGTGTTGTAAATAACATCAAGTATTCTTTGCACATCCTGATTGTAACAAACAATAAATCCAACTTGACTCTTGAAATCAAATTTTTCTTTATTACCATTACCTTTGTCCTTTCCAAAGACCAACATTGGTTTATAAAAAACATTGTTTCTCTTATTTATTACTTCCTGACCAATTTCACCCAATAAAGTGCCAGGATAACCCCTTGCTTTAAACATGTCCAGAATAAACTTGACCTCCTCTAAAATAATTAAGTCCGAGCTGACCATCCTGACCGCCCTTACTAATTGTTCTATAACTATGGACTTCTTTTGAAAAGAGGGGTGGGCACTAGTGTATTCCAAATATAAATTGGAGAAAGTCTGTTTTCTATGTATTCTTGAACTTAATCCCTTCCCTTCAGAAATGGATAAGTCAATGTCCAAACAGACAATGTTTCTGGTACTATGATGGTGTGTGAATTTTAAGAATTCAGCAGTATTATTGATATACCTATAAAATTGCTCCAATTCACCTTCAGTACCTCTCCACAGAATGAACAAATCATCCAAAAATCTAGTATAGTACAAAATGTTAATCATAAATGCACTGTTAAATACAAAATGCTGTTCCCTTTATGACATGATATAATTGGCAAAGACGGGGCCGCATGCTGACCCCATTGCAACCCCCATCCTTTGCCTATAGTATTGACCTTCAAAGCTCACAACTTCCATAAGGGTGACATACACGTTAATGGCATCCTGATCAAAAACACTGGTTCCTAATAATTGAGCCTCTGACCACAACAGCCCTTCTTCGTGTGGTATCACAGTAAACAGACTTACCACATCAATTGTGACCAAAACACTATTTTCATCAAGTTTTATTCTACCAACCTTATCCAGAAATTCTCACAAATCCTTACAAATGTATGGAAAGCTTTTTAAACCAACCTGTAACTTCTGATCTAAAAATTTTCCTATAAAACAGGTTTTTGAACGCTTTCCATCAACTATTGGTCTAAATTGTGGATTCATCAGCCCTTTATGTATTTTGGGAATTACAAATATTCTTGGAACCATAGGGAACTTATTAACCATGTAAACATGCTCATCCTCATTAATTTGGCCTTGAAATAACATGTCATCCATAAGTAGGTCAATTTTCCTATACATAACGTGTATCTCATTAAATGAGCTCTCAACATAAGAACCATCCAAAAAAAGGGAATTTATCCCATCCAAATAATCCGTTTTGTTCATTATTATGATGCCATTACCCTTGTCTGGTTTCATCAGGCGTATATTGGTGTCTTGCACTAAATCAAAAAGCATAACCTCTTCCCTTTCTGTCAAGTTGAATGAATCATTGTAAAATTTAGATGCCAAAACTTTACGTACATCTTTTTCAGACTTATTTTCAAACAACTTAATAATGTTATTCAATGGGGGGTTAAATACACTGGGTCTCCTTAGATCCTCATTGTTATTTGCCATACCATCAGACGAGTTAAACCAAACTCTAAAGCTTAGTTTCCTCGTATAACATTTTAAATCAATGTGTGTCATCCACTTTCACCCTTCTAAAGGGCACAAAAGTAAAACTTTTAGCTAAAAGGTCCACATGCTCAGTTTTAACTATCCTGTTAGAATAGTTATACACTTTAAAATCATGTGATTTGTTAAATATAACACAGGGTTTAAAATCATTAACCAATCCTTCCACATTACCCCTGCCAGCAATTTCAACATTACTCTTATTGTTTACTTTCCATGCATTAACTTCATTGGTCCTCAATGTCTGTCCTGAGTTGGGCATAGGAACTTTCCCATTGTTAACATCGAATGGACGGACGACTTTAACAGTGACACTACAAGAGTTTATATTCCTCTCCACCAACTCACCATTGGTATACGCTGACAAACACGGAACCCTAATAGGAAAGTCTAAATTAGTTGCAGCAGTACTTACAGGAAACAAGAGCTCGAGCCAAATTCATTAATTCCTCCACTGTTGGCTTTTGCTCCTCATATTGGTGTTGGTTTTCGGCCATGCCCCCTGCTTGTTGTAGTCCTGGGAGTTTTTCGAAAAAAACAAAGCTGCGGCTCTTTTCCCCTTAAGCCTTTCAGAATGCCTAACGTTCTCCTCATTTGAGAGGGACTGTGTATGTTGCCTATTCCCCTTAAAAATGCCAACGTCATGCGTACACTTCTCCTTAGGGTCTGTATACTGATTGGACCAATCCTCCTCCGAACCAATACTTCCTGCTGACATTGGATACACCCTCTGAGAAGCATACTCATTCAAATCTCTTTTAATTTTGTTTGATTTACATGAAAAAATGGTGTTACAAGTGGTTGACACATTTGAAAACACATTGTTAAATGTAGTTTGCTTTACACTGAACTGAATGTTATTTTTGATGGCCTGTTTTAATTCATCTAAGTCCTTAGCTGCTTTCTCCGATGCTAGAGTATTGGACTTTACCCTCAGTCTCATCATCTGTAACCCCATTTTATCAAACAAATTATGCAATTCATTCAGTAACTCAGTGTCACCTTCAGCCCTGTTGGGATATTTCCACAGTCTAAGCCCCCGAGGAACAATTTCCAAATCAATGTTTTTTTGCAAATATGAAATTTCCATTTGTTGTTTTTTTGTACAATAATAATTTCTTTTTAAATAACCTTATTTTATCGATTATAGAAGAATTTTCAGGTTGGGAAACATTACCTTGCCTTTTCTCAAATCCGAAGGAAACAGTGTTATCTTTCCATTCATAATGCCCCCGTGCATTGCCGTTCGACTCTTCAGTGCTAACGGATATACCAGCAGGTGCACTATTCCACTGCCCTTCGGCCACATTCGAATTACTAATAACAGGTGTTGGCTGGGTTAAGGGGTAGCCAAGGCTACCAAACACCTCATTGCTACCTTGTTTTTCAGTCAAAGATTGTGTTTGTGCTGTATGTGCAGCCAATTGTTGCTGTATTTGTTGCAAAAGTTAGAAAATATCACCATTGGTAGTTCCTGAACTCTCCATCTCCTAGAACGCCAAACTCAACCAAACAAACGAAATTGTAACTCAAAAACACAAAAGAAATGTATAGCCAGGAACGCGAACAGCTAGAAAAACTGATATTTAATCCAATGTTATTGATATTTAATTCAAAGTTAAGCGCTTTCTTCCCTGTACAGATAAGGGACTTCCTCAGAACAAATTTGAAAAATGCATACATTTTCAACCTAAAACCCAGCCTTTTATAATACTCCAAAATGGTTCCCAACCTAACCTCTGTTTTTGATTACATCTCCCAAAAATGTAACTGGACTAAAACAAGCCCTCGGCAATTTTGACTGGTCTCCTATCTATCAGTGCTCAATCTCCCACCCTCATTTGCCATCTCCTTTCAAGGATCTGTTATATTTCCTTTCTTATTTTCTACCTTTATTAACAAACTCCCATTTTACTTTTCTGTTACAACTCTCATTCTATACTCTGATGAATAGGTAATTTACATAGCCTCCTCTTCCCAATCCAGTAATAAATCTCAACTAGAGGAAGATCTCAATCCACAATGCCACTGGCTCTAAGCAACAAATATTTTCACAATCTAAAAAAATGATATTTGGGATCAAACAAAAACTAAAATTGATTCTCCCAATTATTCAGTACTCACAACAATCAAATCCACATAGAATTGATTGATGACTTTCACTCTCAATGCCCAGTGAAGTTTCTATTATCCAATTTACATCACAAAAGAAACACTTTTAAAAATTCTTGTATGGGCTAGAAAGATCTCCCACTTCCTCTCTGCTCAAAGAAGAATTGCCATAGACAAGAGTATTCTAACAGCTAAATTAAAATACTCCCTTCCAAAATTTCTACTACTCCAGAAAACACTGTTCAGACAAATATGTGGATTCCCAGGCCTCTTCCCTCTTACAGAACACCATTGCCTCACACTGTACAAAGTTATGTGGCTTCCTGTTGGCTCACTTCTCCACAAGTTCTGAAACCAATACACTCTGCTCTGGCAAGCTGACTCATAGCTGCATCCTCCTCATATAATTCTTGTTTCCTCCCCTCTTCTGGAACCAACGTTCTTCCCCATCACAACTAACTACAGTCTGCTGATCATGCCTTCTAAAGCATAGGTCCCAAACTGTGGGAGTCACTATCCCCCAGCTAAAAACATACAATCCTTCCCTTAGTTTTACTCCAAATTAAATAAAATTTCACCAATAATACTCAATGATTTCACCTAATGTACATCACTTCAACTGATTCTACACTAGTCTCCAAATCCCTATTTCCACTACTTTTTTAAATTCAAATTTTACCCTTGTATTCTCCCCAAGCTTCCACCCTCTCCCCTTTCTAAATTCCCTCCCTTACCTGTCCATTACTCTCTTCCCCTTAATAACTGCAAATATATTGTACATTCCATTCTTGTTATTCAATGCCTGCAGTTTATCTGTCCCATATTTATTGCTGTTGTACAATTGTATTTGTTAGTCTTCACATTAACTTTTTTTTATTTTAGCTGCTGTTGGATGACCACTGTGTGTCTTTTTGATATTATTTTTCTGAGCTGATCTGCAAATGGTCCATGTGAATCAGTACTAAATCCTGAACAAGAAATTCAAATAAATAAGAAAATTATTCCAAGTAGCTTTGTAGAGAACAACAAAAATGCATTTTGTTATGTATGTGTGTATGTATTTTTTTATTTATTTGTCTTTGGTAATTGAGGTAGAGCAGTGTTTCACTTGCAATCCACATAGTGTGTTGCATAGTGGTGCTGTTAGGGAAAGAGATTTGCCTAAGGTAATTTGTAGGGTTGGAGTTAGGGGCAGGGGTAGGGTTAGGGTTAAGGTAAAGTAGTGCAGGAGGTAAACCTCCCCTTGCCCATCTTTGCTGATGTGTGTTAAACCCTGCCCTAACCCCACCCTACAGATTACCTAATGAAAAACCCTTCCCCTAACATTGTCACTATGCGAAGTATGTCTGATGTTACAGTTAGTTTTTTCAGGCATTTTTCAGCTGACCAATCACAATAGCTTTAGACACTTATTGGTCAGTTAAAGTTAGACTTGATCTGCAGAAATCAGTGTAATGATTGTTGATGTTTCTGCATATCAAGCTTTAATGATGCACTCATATATGCTGTGACATAGACAAACACACATATGCACGCATATATAATTTATTTATAGTATTATACATTTTTTTCATGACAGTCATGTCTACACATTGCAGTAGGTTAGTAACCACCTTCTATGCTTTCTCCTGTCCTGACATTATTGTTGTGTAGGAGATCTGGTTTACTGAGTACCACGCATTTCTTTATCTAAGCATGAGAAGGGAGGGTGATGTAGAACTCTTTCCTCTACACATTTATAACCATGACTTTATAGTGATATTAGACTTGTGGTAGTGTCTGAAATATCACTTGATCACTGAAGCAACAGAAAATTTATTTTTTTGTTTGTGCCTTTCGGCTTTTCCCGGTTAGGGGTCGCCACAGCGGAACTCTGGTCCGCTAATTATTGGTAGTTGATTTTTACGTGCCGAGTTACCAGCCCTGACGCACGACCTTCAACAAAGGTACGCCCATTCACGCATGTCTCCTCTAGCTGAGCGTTGAACCAGACAGCGTCTTACTGTGAGGCAACACATTCACTAAAATTGTCTTTCACTAGTGTATGATTTTGAGAAACGTAGTAACAGACAAAAAGAAAGCTACTGACACTGTCATTCCATAACGTATCTTTCCTAAGATGCCCAGTAGTATGTCCCATCAGCCTTACCTGTCAGTTCCAGATGCTGCACAGCTGTTTGTACATACTTCTTAAAAATGCACATAACCTTAATAGGGTTTACGAGATATTCGTTTGCACGTAATGGGTCAGATACATCTTCTGCTTCCCAAGAAAAAGGACTGGCTGTTTCAGCTTTCAGTGGGAAAACAACCAGTGGTACAGTATCGCTCTTTGCAAGATGTTCTGGTAAACATGGTGGGATAATTTTTGGAAAATCCTTTAGTGGTACTAGAAAATCAAATTCATCTGGCTCAGACACCTGCAGCTTGTCATTGTAACTTCCAGAGATGACTAACTCAGAGCTGAATCGGGGATCCTGTGTATTTACTACTTTAAGCACATTTAGCATTTTTGGCATTACATTAAGTACCACCTTTTTGGTACTGCTCCTTGGAATACACACCTCTCTATGCAGGAACTCAGAAAGGATTTCACTGTCCAGATAACCCCAGTTGTATTGCTGTGAGAAGTTACAAATTAATTTAGCTTGAGAATATGAAAAGTCAGTCAAATAATGCTGTCTTACAAAAGGTCTGATTAGAAATGTAGTTTCATTTTCTTCTGCATCTGTTATTAACAGTGACGCATTTTTTGTACATGAAGGATGCTTTAAGAAAGTATCTGGGATAAACTTTTCGTTGACTTTCACTGGTTCTAGTAACATGTCATTGAAACTTCCCCATCTGACAAACTCGGAGATGAAGCTGGGATCTTCCTCATTTTCTTCTTGAAGCAGAGACATTATCTTTGGGACAGAGTTAGCTCCGGTTTATAATCCAGGAATTTAAAAAAGTTTTCACTGCCTTGATATCCCTGCCAACGTCACTGTTGCGCGATGTTTATATTTTCTATTCCTAAATTGAAATCCCCACCAAGTAAGTAGACTTGGCAGAGAATGCAGTTTCAGTTTCGATTTCTACAATTGTCATCTGTTACTGTGGTGTACTTAAAGGCAAAGTATTCCTTTTAAAAAGCATCTGATATATTTGTATTACATAAAAGGAAAATATCTGGAATTCTTGTAGCATAAATTTTAAAGAGTTTTTTTTCTCTAATGTTCAGTGTTTCAAGATCTAGAATAAATTTTAATAGTGAAGAGAAGAAATTTAATTTTTTTTCTGACTATCTAGAACTAAAATACTTTTTGCAGTTCTAAACTGCTGTTCTAAAAAACACTAATAGAGTTTTAGTATCTGTGGCAACAGTATTCATTTATTTATGGTAAATGTGCTATTAAATTCACTGCTTCCCTTTACAGGGACGACTGAGTAACTCAATAAAGAAAATTCAAAGAAAGACAGATGACAAATCATTATTTATGATGTCTGACTGCAGCTATGAAGTCATATTATTTGTTTAAAAGTGAATGTAGTGCCTTTGCTATTTGCTTTGTCTTAATATTGGGGTTAATTCTCTCTGAAGAGTGCCATCTGAATAAAGTTCAGTGGCTTTGGCCTCGCCCATGACTGCTGGAACTTTGTGCAATGAAGAATGCTGATTAATGCAGAGTGACATGTTGCGGTCAGAACTGTGGGGAGGGGTGAATCCAAAATGCAACCTTTCCATGGGGATCTTGTGATGAAATTCTTCAAAAATGAACTGAATGCTTTGCAGCTAAGGAGATTTTATAAAGATTTTGTTCAAAACAAAGTTTTTATTCACATTTGTTAAAATACATGCAACATCTTAATAAAAATAAAAGCAAAAAATATATGCTTTATAAATATACTTTTGATTTACCTATATTTATCTACAGACTTATTTGCCTGAAAAAAAGCAAAAAAAGCAATGCTTTATTTGTCTCACTTTAATTTCTTAGTAGTGATTTTCTGAAGGCAGCTATTATCTTTTGACATATTTGTCCTTAATCCTACCTTAGTCATACCATTGTATTTCTTGGCACCTAATACATCTGTATAAATTCCTCTGTAACATAAAGGATTATGGATGTCAAAAAAAAAAAGTTGCATTATTTTTGTACTGATTACCTACCTTCATAAAAAGTTCATCTTCTGTCCTAGTACCTTAAATTATTTTTATTTACTTCCTTCCAAGAACTGTGAAGTGTGTACCATAACCGTATACTCAGTTCCTTATGTTTTTAACTTCACCACAGCATCAGCTCCCTGGAGACCAAATCAATTAATTGCCAGCTGATATCATATGTAACCCTTTTCTGGATGAGTCCTGCAACTTCTAAGCATGCTGAGTTTTGTAGCTGTCTGCTCTAGGCGTTGAGGGGGATTCCAGTAAAGAGAGGAGAGAGCTTGTGAGTGATTTGGTCAGATTTCTAGACTCAAATGACATGACATAAAAAGATGTGCAATGCTCATCACAACTACTTCCATACATGATATCTTAAGTGTTTGTCAATCTACCTCCCTTTATATAGGTGTAATTGCAATGCTTCTGAAACCACCACCGCACTGCCAGACAAGAGAGCAGGTCAACAATTACTTCACCCCTACTCTCTGATCCATTTTTAGTGAACAGGTATATATTCCTACCCACTGCCACCAATTTATATGTGACAGGGGCTATAGACTTATGATTTGCATCATGGACCATCAAGGATTATCACAGGGGTAATTGGTCTTAAGAGTGTACAGTAAATGTGTCATACAGCCTCAAGTAATAGAATACACCTGTCACACCCAAACTGTTTTAAACTGTATAGTTACAGATCAATTCTAATCATTAGCTTCCTAAGACTTCACTCCTCTCAGTCTGAGATATGTACTTCAAGTGCACTCGTAACATCAGTAAACTGAAAATTGTTGCCCAAGATTACTACACATACACCCAGGGGCATACACATACACACACACACACACACACACACACACACACACACACACACACACACACACACACACACGCACACACGCTGTTTTGCAGTTAGTAATCCCGGGAATTCAAAAAACTCTGTGTAGGCTCCATGCAAAAACTACTTTGAGTTTATGTGTTAGTGCTATAAGCAGGAGTACTAATTGCATATTCATGCTGTTCGTCGCTCTTACATGAATACAAGCAAGGTTTCATAGCTAATAACAGTGCTGCTGCTATGAAACTATGCAGAGCAGCATGACCACAGAAAAGTTTACCATCAAAATGTCGAGTGCACAGTGCTCAACACTGCATATCAGCGACAACTTTAAGTGAATCCCATAATGCTGATTGATCAAAAAGTCTCAAAAACACCAACATCAACATTTCCGACCACTCTACACCAAAAAAACAAGTGTTAACATGGGTTAAAAAGGGTGCGTGATTTTGCAGTTCAGAACTTTTGTATTCGAGTATTTGAATTGTTGCAGCACTCTTTTCGCAACTTACTCTGCTGGTAACGTTCCATTTAAATATATGATGGTAAACCCCACAGAAACATGAAGCATTCAAGTGTGCCTGCGAGCAAACTTGCTCAACGAGATTGTGCAGACAGCCACAGTTGAAACTCCTGCAGTAACAGCAGTAATAAGACAGTGGACTGAGTGCAATGCACACAACTGCAATTATTTGCAGAATGAAATAGTGGGGGATAGGGGAAATGGCAATGGCAAATACAAGGAAATGGGCACTAGAGAGGGAAAGTGTGCTGGTGAAAATAGGCAGACATGAATAACTGGAATGAATAAAGAGGGAGAGGGCGTGGTAAATTTGACAATGTCCCCAAGAAAGAATATGTCAATGTATGTACTCTTCCAAGACAAGTCAGTAGCAAAACATTAAGCACATCTGTAGACAGCATAGTATGTACTGCTGTTTATATCTCATGTGTGAGTATATTATATCATAACACATGATAATATATATGTGACAGTCACACAAGGTTACATGTCAGTGGAGGTGAATGGTTGTGATATAAACATCACTGACATGCTCAGTAGAGAGGACATTTAGCAAGGATGGTATAGGGGATATGTGTATAGTCTGAAGATCTGCAAAATGACTTGCTTGAATATGGATGACATGTCACCATACCTCTCAACCAATCATGGACACATACAACAGGCTTCTGGACAAATGTTGACAGAAACAAGCACAATCAGGGACACTTTTAAAATATTATTATACATGTTCTGCAGGTACAGATGTCTACAACTGTAATGATTGTCACTATGCTATAGAAGGAATTAACCACCCCTTCCCCCAAAATTACCACTTTTTGGAGAGGTTAAAAGGGACAGTGTTAAATCTGGAGTTGAAATCATGGCCAGTCATGGCCAGTTAAAAGGATTGCATGACACATAAGCCACAATTCACACCTGGAAGAATCAAACAAATGCCATCAATGATGTCACTGAGCTGCGTGTTTACTGGGTGCAACACAGAAAGATGTATCACACAAGCATCTAGTAAACACCTTGAAGGGAAGTCTGTACTGTCAAATCCTAATGGGTATGCAGTACAAAGAATAGTTCTGTATAGCTGACAAGATGTGTAAGAGATTGCTATGCCAAATGTGATACACTTGACTAAAGCATCTCATAGATGACATATGTATCAGCCATATGGATAACAATACTTACAACTGACACATTATTATCAGTGGATTTCATACACATGCTGGGTTTTACATCCATCTGCCACATGTAATAGCAATAGATATTGTCTGAAGCATCTGCAATTGATGTGTTTATTAAGAAGTGATCCATAATATTGAATGGTACAGCAGTATGTGATACTGATGGCAATGTATCAACTATGCCCATGTGCACAGAAAGTGCAGCAGTGCAAATTCTAGCATTTTTGATTGAGGAAGCTGTCACTGTGACATTATACACATACCAAACACTGCCTGGTGCACTCTCTATAAGTACATGTCAAACCTGAAAACATGTGACACACAATTACTGTTACCCTTACATTGCCAGTGAAAATGTTATACTGCCATGAAATCCTGACATACACCCATATGTGTTTATGCAAACAATCAGGTAGTAATACTGATGGCATTTAGTGGTACTGTCACACTATAGCTGCCCCTGTGCTACAGATGGACTACAGGCTGTGCATCTATTCCAAATAAAACCTGAGGTCTGAACCACATGCAACACAGTGGAACTGTTAACACAGTTATACAACTATACCCATTTCATATCATTACATAAGTTGTAAATCATATGTCTATATGTTTGTCAGTATAAATGTGTGGGGTAGGGACCTTACATCATATGTGGGCACATTACAACTGATGTGGATGTGGTTCATGCAGAACATTTAATGACAGAAATGTTGACGGTCACACAATGCTGCTGGGGAACACCTGCATAATCCTTGTGAACAACGACACAATAGTGCATATAATGAATTCACTAAGGTTGCAAGTGAATCTCAACATGTCACATGTTTGTGTATATAACAGCATTACAACATGTGGATGACTCCAGGTGTATGTGCCCATGTAATTAGTATGATGTAAAAGTACTATATGTCAGATAACATTTCCACATGCTAGGTATACATATGCACACCTGTGCCGTACTGCAACTATAACTATGATGGTTGCATGACAACTGTGTAGAATGCTGATACACTCTGCTACAAGAATATATAACTTAGAAATGCAGCAATATACATATGCCTGCTGATGACTGATGTCAGCAATCCTCAGGAGGCTTATCACTACAGCTGTTATGGTAGGAACATGTAACCAAATGGCAGCAGCGGTCATCAATAGAGTAGCTCAAATCACTGATTGTAATACACTGTTGTAGGGCTACAGCACATCCAAACCTCAACATAGCACATGTAGATGACACCAACATTGACATATGCAATGTTCAGAGGGTCATAGGACACTAGTAGACTAACAGCCAAGACCATATAAAATCCTAGCCATTGTTATACCATTTAAACACAAATCACTATATCTATGTAATGGAAGATAGTAGGTGTATGTGCATATATGTGTATGCGTTTGGTTTATTACATACTGCCTCTGTTCGTATGTGATGTGCACCACACCATGACAGAATTATCAATTGCACATCCTCTGCTCTGGGGATGGCCTGCAGAAAGTCATGCAGAGGCTCTGCTTCACAATTTGTATGTACAACTTTGAGATGATGACATCCTCAGTATTCCACAGAGCAGATGTTATGTAGAAAGAGGGAAAAGGGGATGTTAGATTCAAGGGGCTATATAAAAGGTTCTCCTGAGTTGGAGTCAAATGAAAAAAGACTCAAAACATCATACAATGACTGTACTATACCACCAGCAACACACAAGTTGACTGAGGTTAGATTTGAGTACCACACTTGTGTAGGTATAAAAGCTATATTCCATAAAATGCAAGACTAGTGCATTCACAGATATCTGACTTGAACCATGTCAGAGTGTACATTATAGAGGATGACATCATCACTGTCTGCTGAGAAGAAGAGGTTTGGGTAGGAGTGTTTGACATAGCTGTGGACTGACATTATGGTGTAAAGCTATCTCAAGACTGACAGCTGAAGGAAGAAGCACAAACTCTAGTTGACTGCTTTCAGATTAGAACCCCTACCTATCTAGTTACACAAGCTAAAGAACATAGCAATTAATGCTAGCACTACCGCACAAGTCTGCCATCAGCAGTGTCAGAGTGACATAGATGTGGATTCACATGCTGGTGTAAAATTGTCTCTATACTGTGAGTTAAAGGAAGAGACACATACACACACTCAAGTTGACTACTGTGAGATTAGAACCACTACCTATGTAGTTTCACATGCTAAAGAACACAGTACTTAATCACCACCTCACAAGTCTGTGTCTGCCTTTAGCTGTGTCAGAGTCCACTTCATAGAGGATGACAACATTAGTGTATGCAGAGAAGAACATATTGGCAGGAGTGTCTGACATAGATGTGGACGTACATCCTGGTATAAAATTGTCTCCAGGCTGATAGCTAAAGGAAGACACACACACACACACACACACACACACACACACACACACACACACACACACACACACACACACACACACACACAAACTCAACATGTACACAAAATATGATGACGTTGGACTGTCACCACAACATAGATTGGTGGCAACAACACAATGATGTTGTAAAGTCAGTTGGACCAAATCAAGTGCATTGAGAAGATAGAGATGCAAAGTAGAGAGCTATGTATGGGATAGATTTTTTTGTGGGACAGGTGCCTTTTTTTTTTATTTTTGCATTTCAAAAGGAGAAGAATGTTGACAAGAGACATAGGAATGTGAAAGTCAGGAAGATAGGATAGGTGAGGAAGCTGGTACAGACAAACAGGATAAAAAAGACAGACAAAGGGATGGTGATGGACACAAAAGTTTGGGGGAAATCCATGATTGGGGATGGGTACAGAGGCATGTGCCTGTCAAGCATTAGAACAGTGAGAATCTAGTCCATACTCTCAGAATTGTCATCACTGTCTCCTTCCTTGGCTCTCCATGACACTGCTTGATGTGGGAGTCTCTTTCCTATTTTAATGAGCAACCTCTCCAAGCAGCTGATGTGGGCAGCAAGGTCAGTCTCTATTAGATCATGCATCATTCCTGGCAGCTCCTGGTGGGTGACATAATCACTGGCTCCACCAATACTCCCTGAGGGTACCACTGCACCAGCAGCCAAGGCAATGCTACTTGATGTGGAAGGGCCAGGTAGTGCATGGGCTATGGAGGCAGTACTGCCAGGGTGCAGCCCACAGGTGCTGAGTGTTGGTGTGGCAACCAGTGGAGGGATGGCACGTCAAGCTGCAGTGGTTGATTCACCTCCCTGTGCTGAAATGCATTTGGCTTGTTGGTATAAAAGTATGACATCAAAATGGTGTGATTCCAGGTAACACCCCAAAAGAAAGAGAGAGAGAGAGAGAGAGAGAGAGAGAGAGATAAGGAGTGAGTTTAAACAAAAAAAGAAAAGAGATAATTAGAACCATGAGTTATCACATTCATGCTTTACTATAATAAATATGATTTTCTTATTATCGTAGCTATAAGGCTTTTACATTCCCAAAAATTATTGTGAGTTGTTACAAGGAATCCCTGGGATATGCACACATTCCATATATGTTTCTAAAGGTTCTGCAGATTAAATTAATACCATGGCATTAAAGCCAACATTGCTTCATTTCAAATGTAAAAAATGATACTTGTTGAATGTGAATCTATAGGTTATTTGTGGGAAATAAACCCCACATAATCTGAATTCAATATTATACTTTTTTAATCCAATTACCAAGAGCTACAGAAGAAATCATGCATGCTTGCTGTCACACTTAAGATTGCATTCTAAACTTGATACTGATCTATGGAATAGGTTCACAGGTGGTCACTGGGCTATTGACCTGAAGGTCTTTATAAGCCTAGCAGTGTGTACCCAATATAATACTAGAGAATGCCAGTATAAAGGATTGTGTCTAAACTCAAGATCTTAGTTAGCAATGACTGCCCATATCTTGGAGGGTCATAGATGAAATCCCTGACAAGAATGTATAGTTTCCCATCCAGTCATCCTGGCTATGCTTAAATAGGGTCATAGAGGGGTTTTGTTTGATGTGAACCAGTAGTCTATTCCAGAGGAGTGCAACCTCTGAGAGACATCTATCTCTCCAGCATGTCCTATTTATGTCATAGGCCAGGTTAAGGTCCTTGGAGCAGGTGACCCTTGTCCCATTTGAATAGCAGATGTGCAGCATTTCCATTAGGTTTGGATCCAAGATTGCTCTGTAGGCCAGGCACAAGTCTTTTCTAAGTAGTTTGTATATTACTGAGTACAGTGACAGTGACAGTGACTTCAGTCTGTCAATATATGACACGTGCTGGAGACCCTGAATTTTCTTGATTAGAAATCTCTGAGGTCTCTCAAGTTGCTGCAGGTGCCTAGTAAGGTACATACCAAAAAGAGCCCTGTACTCAATTATTGGCCTAATGAGGGATGAGTACAGTGGTGTTATGACCTCTTTTGCTCTTGAGGCAATGCCTTTGCTAATGAGGTGTGCAACGTAGAATGCCTTCCTTACCACAGTAGACACATAGTGGTCAAAGTTTAGGCACCAGTCAACTTGTGTTCCCAAGTCTCTCACTACTGAGTTGTTACTTAGGGTATTATTATTTATATGATAGTCTGCAGGGATATCATTTTTACAGATGAGGATGATAATGCATTTTTTTTGCATTGAGTTTGAGTCCACAGCTTTGGCACCAATCACTGGTATGTGTAAGTCCCTTTTGAAGTATATTGTCATTGTTTGGGGATTCAATGATCACATCTAATTCGCAGTCATCAGCAAATTTAGTCAGCCACAACCTCACTGTTTTGGCCTGAACTTCTGAGAAGTATATTCCAGCACTAACCCCTGTAGAGCCTCACTGGTGACGCATCCACTGGTTGAGATAAAGTCCCCAACTTTGACTGACTGTGATCTGTCAGTGATCCAGTAAGCAGCCCACGTGACAACATAAGGGTTGATATTCAACTGGGAGAGTTTATCCATGATGTCTGAATGTGGGATTGTATTGAAGGCCTTGACTAAGTCAAGGTAGGCTGTATGCACAGATTTGTCTTTGTCTATGGCTCTGGAGCCATTTTCAAAGAAGTTCACCAGGTTTAACAGGCATGACCTGCCTTTGACAAAACCAAACTGTGCCGCATCAAGGGTTTGGAGATCACCTATATCCTAATTTGTAAGGTCCATGATGATTCATTCCATGACCTTACAGATAAGGCTGGTTAAGCTTATGGGTCTGTAGCTCCCAGGGTCTGTTGCTCTACCCACTTTATGAAGGGGAATGATGGTTGCAGTTTTCTATAACCAGTACTCAGGCTGTAGTTGAAGACAGTACCTAATGGAGTTGCTAACTCATGTTTTAGACCATTTAAAACACAAACTGGGAGGCTATCTGGTCCCACAGAGGCTGTGTTTTTAGCCTTGGCTAGAGCATGAATGACCTGTTCTTTGGAAATGCAAGGTGGAGGAGATGTAGAGTGGATGCTTTGTGAAATGTTTGGAGGAGATAGTGGGGTGAAATTTTCACCAAACCTGTCAACTAATAGGCTAGATATTTTTGCAGGATCAGTGTGCGTGATGCCATCCACAGTTAGTTCAGCACACGTTTGGGTCCTACCTTTTAGGCTACTGATATCACTGAAGAATGTCTTATGGTTATCCTTAGCTATAATTACTACATTTTTGTCAAAGTTGCAACATTTGTTACTTGCTCCTGGCATTTCTGCTGCGGCTGTTTTGGCAGGATGATATTGTGTAGGATAGCACAGACTGTGATAATTTGGGCACATGTACTAGGATTGTACTGCAAAGTCTCTGTGATGTATTTAGACACTTTAACTGTGACTTCAACAGCCCAAATACACGCTCTATGATATATCTTGTTTGTGCATGTGCCTCATTATAGCATTTCTCCATGAGTGTATGTCCATTTCTGATGGGCATCAGCAGCTGTGGTTCAAGTGCATACCTTGCGTCACCCAGTAAATAGCCTTGTGGGGCATCACCCTTGGAAAGCCTACAGCTGCGAGGTGTGCCAGATGTGGGAGCCAAGGTTACTGCCGGGGTTGCCAGCACACATATTCAGGATGATTCCCCTTTCATTACACATGACCTGGCAGGTAATAGAGTAGTACACCTTTCTATTGATGTAGACCCTTTCCTGTTCCCCTGATGGTGCTTTGATCTCAATAAATGTACAGTCTAGGGCACTCAAGACTTCAAGAAAGTGTGCTATGAGGTAGAGCTCCTGCTTAGTTCTAGCTGTGTTGTGTTCTTGGGGGTAGGGGCGATATATATATATATATATATATATATATATATATATATATATATATATAGTCGCTGGCATGCTGTAGCATAGCATTCAGGAATTGGTGTATAGGTTCATAGGTTCATAGGTAGGTACTAGGCTATTGGCCCGAGGGCCTAAGTAAGCCTAGCCAGCAGTGTCTTGGCTTTTGCCATGCATATAGTGTTAAATTCCTGCCCCTCTGTTAAACAGACCCCCAGACGTGATCCCAGGGGTGAATTTCCTATTACCCATCCACTTATCAAGGTTTTTCTTGAAGAGTACAAATGATGAGCTCTGTTTGATGTAGATGGGAATTTTGTTCCAGAGCATGGACAAAATCTATCCCTCCAGCATGTCCTATTTATTGTTATGGTGAGATTTAGGTCCCTAGAGCATGTAGCTCGGGGAGATTGGGATTTCTTTAAGTGGAGCATGTCCATCAATTCTGGGTTTGACATAGCTTTGTATCTGGACAGAGGTCTCCTCAGAGTAAGCGGTATGCGACCAAGTAGAGGTGGAGTTTCTTGAGCCGGTTGGCATAGGGCAACTGTTTGAGGCCAGCAATCCTCTTGGTGAGGTACTTTTGGGGCCCCTCCAGTTGTTGTAGGTGTCTTGTGAGGTACATCCCAAATGGGGCATTGTACTCAATGAGGGGTCTGATACGTAAAGAGTAGAGGGGGACAATGACTTCCTTTTTTCTAGATGCGAATCCTTTTGTGATTAGGTGGGCCATGTAGAAAGATTTTCTGCCCACTGTAGCAATGTGATTATCAAAGGAGAGGTTACTATCCACTTGGTTCCCATGGTCTCTTATCACACTTTCTGTGTTAAGTGAACTTCCCCCTATTTGGTAGTTCATGGGTACCGTGTTTTTACCAAAGGGGATAACAATGCCCTTTTTGGCATTTAGCTTGAGGCCATGATTTTGGCACCAGGTGTCTGTCTCGGTGAGGCCCTTTTGCAGGATATTTACATCAGCAGGGGAATTGATTATGGCACCAGTTTGCAGTCATCTGTGAACTTGGTTAGCCATAGACTCTCAGTGTTTGCTTGCACTTCTGAGAAGTAGATACCGAACAGGAGAGGTCCCAAGACTGAATCTTGGGGCACTGCACTCATCACTGGTTTGGAGTCGGATCTGGAGTCTACAACTCTCACCATGTGGGTTCTGTCCATGAGCCAACTGGCCACCCATCTTGTGACGTAAGGGTTTATGTTAAGGTTGATGAGTTTATCTATGATTCCTGAATGGGGGATAGTATCAGAGGCTTTAGCAAGGTCCAGGTAGGCTGTGTGGACCACCTTGCCCTCGTCTCTGGCCTTGGTAACTGTTTCAAAGAAGTCTACCAGGCTTAGGAGACATGATCTACCCTTTACAAATCTGAATTGGATAGCATCCAAAGTTTGGAGTTACCAATGTCTTTGTTTATGAGTTCCATGATGATGCGCTCCATGACCTTCCAGACCAGGCTTGTCAGGCTAATAGGTCGATAGTTCCTGGGGTCTGTGGTGGCTCTTCCTTTGTGGACTGGGATAACCGTTGCTGTGTGCTATTCAGTTGGCACACAGCCTGCAGTGAGGCTGTGATTAAACATTGAGTTTAGGCGGGGGGGGCTAGTTCATTTTGGAGTTCATGCAAGATGCAGTCTGGGATATTGTGTGGTCCCATGGATGCTGTGTTTTTGGCTTTAGAGAGTGACATTTTTACCTGCGTGTTTGTGATTAATGGGTCTGTACCATCATTTGGTATAGTTGTAGGCCCCTTGGGGGGTAAGAGGGGAGTAAAATTTGCACTGAACCTATCTTCCAAGATGTTGGCAATATCATTTGGATCTGTATATTTTGCACCATTCTGTTGTAGTTCAGTGCAGATCTGGGAATTGCCATGGAGATTCTTGACATAGCTAAAGAATGCCTTGTGGTTGTCCTTGGAATCCGTGGCAATTTTTCTTTCAAAGTTCACTTTGGAGGATTTTATGAGGGATCTTAGCTTCTTACTGAGGCCCGTCAGGGAGTTCCTCCATTCCTGGGTTTTTACTCTCTTTTGCAACAGTTCTTTCCTTCTGTTGTAGAGTTTGTTAATGGCAGGGGACCACCAGATAGGCTTCCTTTTTTTTGGAGGATAGCGTCTTGGTTTTGTTGGGGATAGCACAATCCATGCACTCATGCAAGTGCTTGTAGAGTCCATTTGTGTAGGATTCACCATCATGACTGTATTATCCATCTGCAGGGGTGTCACAAAGTTAGCCACCTCAGTTTTGAGTAGTATGAAGTTCACTTTGGAGAAATATTTTACGATGGTTTCCTTGTGAGTCACTGACAGGTTCCTGTAGGTAATATTCTAAGTGCTACACAAACCTTGGTCTCCACAGGTATCAGTTCTTCACACTATGCCCTTGCTCTCAGGTGAGGAAGACAGAGGATGCAGAGGTCCTGGAGTGTGTCTCTGTCCACCATATAGTGCTCTATTATTTCCACTTCATGCAGACCATAAAAAGTTAAATGAGGTCTAAATACCCTTCTCCTTCTTGACGGAGGTCTATCAGCAGCAGGAGCAGCATAGACTTCAGCCTATTGCACATGCAGAAGAGAAGCAGCAGGAGCCCCTAACATTCTTTCCCTCTAGTGTAGTTTCCATGGCTGGATTCCAGTAGGTTTTAGGGTACAAGGCAAAAGCCTACACTAAGTGTACATGATTGCTTTATAGCTTGTTGAATTGCTCCCTTATCTTGGATTTGTTGATTAGCATAAAATGCAGCTGCTTATGCAGTAATTAGCATGCCATGATAATTACAATGTTTGCATGGTTCTACACATTGTGTAGAGCCACTTTCTGAATACAAATTGTCATGCCTTTCAGGAAGCCATATAGGGTTTATTGAACCATTCCTGATATCTCTGCAGTATTAACACCCATGTTTTTCTATTTCCAGTAATGCTGCCACCAACTAGACCATTCTAACACACCAACGCATAGCTACTGTTTATCATTAAAATAAGCCAATGATTAAATATTTACCCAGCATCATCTCTTTTATTTATTTAGATTTGTTTACCAGAGTAGAGCATTGATCAGACTTGATCATTTGCAGGCTCAGCCCAGGTTGTCTAGATAACAATAAAATAACATTAAAACTATAATTAAATTATACAGTATAGTGACATAACATAACATAGCATAGATGAAAAAATGTTCATGCTTACAAGAAGAATCAAAAAGAAGCAGAATCAAAAAGAAACAGGATCAGGAATACATACTACACAATTCAGGTGTTATAGCTGAGATAAATGTAGTCCAGCTAAAATAACAAATACGGTATAAACAAGTATGGAGTGAGAGTTTAGAAGTGAAGACAGTAGAAAGTATAGAATACTAAGAGCTGCAATAGTAGAGCTAATAACAGGAGAAGTGGATGTTAGATATGTTGGAAGGAATGGATAGGGTATAAGCAGTAGGTGTAATGTTTTATGTTGGAGAAGTTAGTCAATTAAGCAGCCAAGTTTTTTTCTGGGATAAATGAAGTAGTGCAACCATGGGAGTTAGGGGACTTGGCCTGGGTTCTGACATGCACTTACATTGTTCAGTAAAGTATTGTTTGACCTGAGGTCTGAACTGTTTGTAGTCTCTGATTTAAGTAAGATCAGATGACAATGACTGCCACAGTTTGGGACAAGAACAGGAAAGCTGTGGTTTGTGGAATAAAGTTTACTGGATGGAGTTATGAGAGCAGAGCCATTAGCAGATTGGCTTCTTAGGTAGTAGTCTGGGGTGGATATAGTTACTCTCACATTTGGGAGGAAATGGTGTCTTTTGATGTAGAAGTTCAAAGAGGAGGATGCCAAAAAGGAGGCTGGCTCTTCCTTGAATGGATAGTCAATTTGCCTTTTCCAAGGTTTTGCAGTGCTTTTTACATTTTTTTAATTTCTCTAAGTGTTTTTGGTTTCTAATACTATGACAGAAATGGAACCCATTCCTAAGTCAAAGTGTGGTTAAAGTTCATGAAATTAACATTGTTTCAGTCTTTGATGTTAGCCAGAAGTGCTCTTTGCAGCTCCCGCAATGTGCCCAGTAATGACTCCTTCTGCAATTCTTACAGAGTTTCATATATATGTAATATATCTAAGTACAATTGTGAATTCTTTTTTATAAGACCCATTGCTCCTACTACTTTTGGAACTGTATGTGTAGCCTTCTTCCACATTGCCCTCATTCCGCCTGCAAATCCTGGTATTTTATGACTTTGTGTTTCTCTGCATGTAAGACACTGTAGTCACTAGGTCTAGCAATTTCAATGATCAATGCTACTTTTGTCTTCTTTTTGTGGATTATTATGTCTGGTTTTCTTGCATCTATTTTTGAACTATTGGTAATGGGTGATCCCATGTAATATAAACATAATTTTCTATAATGCTTTGTGGCTCATGTTTCCAGTGTTTTCAGCTACTTTATTGCTATAACGTTTGCACAATCACCTAACAGTCTTGCCACATTTTTATGCCTTTCAGTATACAGTCCTTTTATCATTAGTATATTACAACCAGCAACAAGATGTGCAACTTTTTCCAGTTCTGCTTTACAAAGCCTAATTTTGTCTGTTTCTTACACATGTTCAATAGACTTTATAAACCAATGTGTATGTAGTTCACTATATTGGGCTGTCAATATCAACCTTTTGTCTTTTGGTTTAAATTAATCTCTTATTAACCATTCCTGTGTTAGAACCCGATCAACATGAGGTTGTTCCAAGAGTTTTCTATACTTGCAACTATATTTATGCATTTTCCACATTTCTTGCCTTCTTATTTGATCCTTCATCTTATATTCTTTCTTTTGTTTTTTTGGCTTTTTTTTCAGTTGCTGCCTGATTTTTATCTACTTCTGGTTTGATTTCCATTCCACTTGATATCGATATACTTCTGCTAAACTGAGCAGGGAAGTCATCTTAGACTTATTCTCCTCATGTTTCAAAACGTTCACTACACTTGGGTCTTGTGACATCAGCAGATATGTATGCAGTCCCACAATTGCAGATCTATACATATAATCAATTTCTAGGAGGCCCATACCTCCTTCAGAACAGGGTCTATATAGTATTGGTATGCACTCATTTTTATAAATCATTTGATCAGCATGAAGCATTCTTGTTTCTTGTCCAACCTATCCAACACCTTTCGGAGCCAGTCAATCACTCCAAAACTTTAACTTAGGGTAGAAAGAGCAAATTGGTTTATAGCTTGAATTTTTTTTCCTAAATGTCAGTGCTGTTTTCAGTATTAATTTAAGTCTTCTAAAATATTCCTATGTATTATTCACATTTGTTCATGTTTAATTGTTGATCCTTCATCATTTCCCAAATATTTATACACAGCCTCTTGCTCAAGTTCTTTTATATCACATTGCTATCCCAAACTGATGTTTTCTTGGTGCTGAAGCTTTTCTGCTTTAAAGGTTGCTTTTGCACATTTATCAAGACCCCATGACAATCTTGTATCATCTGAAAATGTTTTGACCACTTCCAGTTGTGTTTCAGTTCCTCATCTGATGAACTATGCAGTTTTAAATAATCTACAATAAGAAGATGAGAAGTCTTTACACTTTTTGTTTTCTGGAAGCCAAATTGTATTCATCACCTAAACTGTTAAGCAGGCAGCTTAATGGGTTAAGGGCAAGACAAAATAGCAGCAGTGACAGAGAGTTATCCTGTAATATCTCCCTTTGAATTTTTATCCCTGGAATAATAATTTGACCTTTATCATGGCTTAACTGCAAAGTGGTTTGCCACTGTTTCATGGTTGCTGTAATGTAAGCAATCAGTTTAGAGTATATCTTATACATTTTAAGCACTCTTTTATCCATGAATGTGGGATACTGTCAAATGCTTTTTTGTAGTGCAATCCATGACATACTTAGATTCTTCAACTTTTTACAGTTCTCCATTATGACTTTAACAACAAATGATCCTTTGCTCCATATAACTTTCTTTTATTACCCTTTTATGCTATTGCCATGATTGAGTTTTCTCCTAAATGTCTATAAACTTTGTCGGCATCAATTCCAGTCTATTCTTTATACATCATCAGAAGGCAAGTTATTGGTCTGTAGTTTTTAGGATAGCTTACAAGTTCACCCTTAAGTATTGTTTTTCCTGTCGTTAACCAGGCTGGTGTCTGTTTAGGGTGCACGTATAAATAGTTCTTGCTCATGGCTAAATCTTCATGTAAAAATGTTAATACTTTTAGCCAGAAGTTTGGTACTAGATCTGGGTCTGTGGTTTTCCAGTTAGGAGCTTTCCTTAACTTTGTTTCAATCTGTCTAGCCGTCAATTCATCCCATTTCATATCCTGTACATTTGAACTTCTTATTCTTTCTTTTACTTCCTCTGTCCATTTAGCATCTTTGTTATGTTCCACAGGATCTTCATAGATATTTCTCCAAAGTGTATCTATTTCTTCTTTTTTTGGTGGTGCTTCAATTCCTTTTGCTTTGTTTCTCAATTCTCTGTAACATTTTTTGGATTATCAATAAATAGCTTATTTTATACTTTTCCTTTATATTTATCTACATAACTAAGGGGGGGGGGGGATTCAATAAAGCCTACACAGTCATTTTTGACTGTGTGCACATCACGTTGTGATGCTCACATGGCTGAGAAGATTTTTAGATTCAGTAAACTCTGCACAGCGGCATGCACGCACGTGCAAACATGGCAATTTCCATGCCATGCAAATTACAGCATAGGTAGATGAATTGCATGCTAATGAAGCAAACTAACATGGTGGACTGATTCAACAATCTGTAAAGCAACTGTGTAAACTCCATGCTCGTGTTGCCCATGTATTTGAAAGTTTTCCACATATAGCCACAGAAAAAAGTCTACATGTAAACAAGTCCAAGCAAATGTCTGTAGATTTGTAGAGAACTGCCCATAACTTGTAACTCCACACACATTATGACATTATTAGACATGGTGTATGCTAGAAAATTTGATTAACAATAGCAACAATTCCTTTTTAAGTGCCATCATAAATGCAGCTTTGCTCCCCCACCCCCAAATGAAGAATATACTTGTAACTAATGCAGAGAGCTAAAAGTGTAAACCCATGAAACAGACTATTCATGCTGTCAGGTAAGCATATGCAGTATCTATCTGATGGAATACAGTCAAATCTTCTCAAAACCTGAATTCCCCTGTGCAGTTATATAGTGAACTAATACCCTCCCTTGTGTGTACAACACTGAGCTTCCCTTCAGTTTCTCTGCCTACACATTTACCAGCTGTGTAGATTCAGGGCTGTCAACACGGTGAAGATGTAAATGAGTTCAAAACTCATTACATACATACATACATATGTTTCAAGCATGGGTATTAAGCCCTTCTAGCTTACCAATATGCCAAAACACTTGTTCCCATAATAAATGTCCAGGTTGTTCTTAAAAATATCTAAACTAGTACTTGCTTTAATGTAATTTGGTAGTCTGTTCCAAGCATCAGCTACTCTGTCAGAGAACCAATTAGTACACTTCTCATTCCTATAGAATCTTCTGCATAGGTTATCTAATGATTCTCTAGTACTTTTTGATAACCCCAAGCATTCCCAGAGGTAGTTGTTCTTAAATGCCCTATATACCTGAATAAGATCTCCTCTTAAATATCTGTAAGAGACGCTGTACAAGTTCAGATATTTTAGTCTTTCATAATAACCTAGATTTTCACATCCATGGATGCCCTTAGTATATTTCTGCTGTACTCTTTCCAGTTTATTGTACTCCGGTGGTGGTGCTGTGGTAGCTTTGTCGTCTCACAGTAAGACGTTGTCCCGTTCGATTCTCAGCTAGAGCGTCTTCTGTGTGGAGACATGCGTGAATGGGCATACCTTCATTGAAGGTTGTGCATCAGAGTTGGCAACACGGCACGTAAAAATCTGCTGCCAATCATTAGCGAACCGGAGTTCCGCTGTGGCGACCCCTAACCAGGAAAAGCCGAAAGACGCAACAACTCTTTCCAGTTTATTCATTAGAACTGCTGAACCCTAAAAAAGTGTAACCATGTAGGGATGTTCACTTCATGTAGGCACTTCCACAGTGTTCATATTTAATGGATGGCAACAGTAAATGATGACATGGGGAGGGTGTCAGGTTACACATACAGAGGTTTACATGTAGGTCTGTGAATTCTAAAAATGCATGCAAGCAGTGCACAATTCGCAACTTCTGTTTCATCCTCTTTATTGTTCATTAAAATGTGTCATCTCTGTCCACTTTAAGCTAATTATTTTTGTTAATTTTTGTTTGCAAAATGTGGTGCTTAGCACAACCATGGGAAATGGAGGAATAAATGCCAGGTTTCTCAGTGCTTGTCACATTGCTTTTCCTGTGGCACCACATGTATGTGTAGGGCTAGAATATAGATGGTCCTGTTTGCGTGATATCACAGGAATGGAGACAAGTAATAAGATTACCTATGTTTACCTTATTTACGCATCGGTGTGTGCCGTGGCGTGTAGGTGCGCATCACTCACTAATGAGCACTAACGGAATGAATAAACTCAGTAAAGCAGTAGATGTTTTTCATAGGTGCTAATTATAGCATATACAGGTGATTTTCAGCATGGTGGAGCTATTCAATAAGCTATAAAGCATCCGTGTAGCCTATATTCTGTTTTTTCCTGAATGCTTCATTACCATGGAAGTAATTTGCAAGGTAAGTCCTGAACCTAGAAAATATTCTTTAATAATTATAGCATATCTTTGAATTTCTTAACTTGGTACAGTAATGAAGTAAATAGTGGAGGATTTGTACAGAAAGTACCTTAACATGTGACACAGGCGCTTATTCTACTTATATGTGTCAATTACTAACTTTTTTGTCTTATTTTTCTAATTTTCAGTTGCACTTTTTGTGTGATATGCCACATATCACAAACAGTGGAAGCAGGCAATAAATAAATTTCAGGGTTGGCAGAGTTTACCTGGTTTGTGCAAAGAGTGCAGACCACCTAGTAAGCAGACAGCCCAAAACAGAAACCTGATGCATTCAATGAATGCCCTTGGCCATAATGAAAACCTGGCCAGGAGTACAGATTGTACTGGGTTCTAGTATGCAACCTTTGTTTTACTGCTGTGACATTGTAGTCTACACCACTAAAGTGCAGCATAGACAACTGTTTCCTCAACATTTGTCTGGCAACAGGTGTAAGTGTAGAACTGCCATACACATGGTTCTGTGCTCGAATACAACATATTCCATACAGTATTACTTTTACTGATGGTGTAATCTATGTATTATCACATTTATCATCAAATGTATGACTGCGGGTATACTGAGTACAATAGTCCTGTAAATGTATTCCTGCTATCTGGACTGGCATGGCTTTAAGTTTTGTGAAAAACACATACACAGCTGCCTATAAATGCAATTGCTTGCCACTGTTGCATTCTGCTTGTCAGATGTTAGCAATGCACCTTGAGTTTGTGCACTGCTTACCTATGCGAAAACAGGTGTAACTCGCATGCGTGTACACTTTGTTAACCATCGTGCAAATCAGCTGCTCACTGCGTTATGGAACTGTATAGATGATGCTGTCTTATTGATGATCATTGTTCATTTCCTTTGCATGACATAAAACTACATGTGGAAACATTGCAAACTAAGGGCACAGTCTAACTGCAAGTCATATATTTAAATACATCCATGAGTTGAAGCTCCCCACTAAGCAGTAAAACTCTGGGTTCTCAGTATTTATTTCCACACGTATATCAACCACTCTACAAAGTATAATATATAATGTTGTGTGCTCCCTCATGGACAGGCCCTGTCAGTGGTGCTCACAACCTCATTCTGCTAAATTCAAACACCCAACTATGCTCAATAAGGGGAATGGGGGTTTTTACACATCTAGGCTTCTACACACCCTAGTGCTGTTAGGCTACTGGCATCATATGAACTTATGAATCTACGTGCCTATGCAGGCCTCCCAACCTGTTATCCCCCACATGGCCTGCTGATGTCATCTACTATAGATTCATCTACAGTCTTCTATAAATCAGACTTGTGTCATGGTGGTTGTGTAATGTACTGAGTTATGTAGTTTGTGTACTTAGATAGGTAGGTGTTCTGTTCTCACTGTAGTCAAGTGTGTGTGTATGTGTGTGTGTGTGTGTGTGTGTGTGTGTGTGTGTGTGTGTGTGTGTGTGTGTGTGTGTGTATGTATCTAGCCACTAGAGTAAGTGTGTATCCTGCAGTTACCGCTCCAATCCCATAAACTGACATTTTGATACTTGCACCTGCCTACTGATCCAATCCAGGCAGGTCTTTCAACTTCTTCTCTTCCACATGGCCTGCTGACGTCATCTACTATAAGTTGACCTGCAGCCATGTAAAAGTCAGATTTGTATTGTAGTGCTTGTGTAACATAATGTGTTCTGATCTCTGTGCTCTTAGATAGGTAGGGGCTCTGTTCTCACTGCAGTCAAGTGTGTTTGTCTAGTCAGTAGAGCAAGTGTATATACTGCAGTTACCTCCCCAACTTGCACCTGCTTATAGTTGCATTCCAAGCAGGCTTCCCAACATCCTCTTTACCACATAGCCTGCTGATGTCATCCACTATAATTTGACCTGCAGCTATATAAAAGTCTGACTTGTGTTGTGGTGCATGTGTAATGTAGTGTTCTGTAGTCTGTGCACCTAAATAGGCAGGCATTCTGTTCTCACTGCAGTCAACTTGGTGTGTGTATGTGTGTCTCTACTCAGCAGAGTAGACATGCTATCCTACAGTTACTTCTCCAATGGCATGGCTTGCCAGTGTTTTGATACCTGCACCTGCCATCATATCCATTTCATGCATGCCTTCTAACTTCTTCTCTCCAGCATGCAGCACTGATGTCATCCACTATAAGTTGATCTGCAGCCATGTAAAGTCAGACCATGGTGTTTGCATAAAGTACTGTGTGTGTGTGTGTGTGTGAGTGTGTGTGTGTGTGTGTGTGTGTGTGTGTGTGTGTGTGTGTGTGTGTGTGTGAGCTGTTACTTGACATTACAGAGAACATTTTTACACCAGCATGTGGGACACTGTTAATTCCATATGCTCAACAGGCAAAGCTGATGTCATCAACTATATCAGATTATTGCATATGTAGCCAGGGCATGATCACACACTGGCCTGGAGCCTAGACAGATGTTCTCTCATCAGATACCAGACAGATGACAGTGACATGCATTTCTAATCTAGCCACATACATCATGGCATGGTTAGTAGGCCCTGTGTTATCTAGATGAGAAAACTCTGTTATCTGTCCAGCTGATGCATGTGTCTGGTGAGGTTCCTGCAAAAGAGAGCATTATACTGTATTACTGTTCTGATGAGATTTGACTACAGTGCTGTCGTACAGTCCTGAGATCTGAATGTGATGGCATGACTTATGATGTGCACCATACATATGTACTGAAAAATGATTAAAGAGAAAAGTTAAAAAGTAATGAGCCACATTGCAGTTCCTGACTTCACAATCCTTATAAAAGAATACACTAGAAAGTAGTGACATGATGATGCTATCCATTGTATAACCTGGCAAGGCAAATTTAAGTGAGAGGTACAATTTTTAGTTTAACAAAACAAATGCAGATATACTTAGCACTAATGTAGTTATGTACTGTGTGCATAAGACACAAAGCTTTTATATTCCTGAATCCAAAACAGAGAAAAAAGGGATATGACCCAGTTATCATCACTTGCACAGGGTGTTGTGTGAGGGGGCAGGAGTCCTAGGCTGACACAAAAGGTTTGTGATTATGTGTGAGTAAGAAATAGAAGCAGGCAGGCCGAACCATGTAACTGTTGTGTGCATGTGACTGTAGGGGTCCACCATGTGAAAGTGATGTGTGAGAGTCTGCATGAATACAGCCAAGCTTAGTGCTAGCTCAATGTCTTAGTATTTTGGACATGTATGACCCATGCATGGTAGAGTTGGCAGTGCATCGTCATGCTTGACCTCAAGAATTGGCTCTGCCAGGAGTTGCACTGGCACCTCCATGCCCAAGGTCAGATGCAGTGCTGCTACCTGAACATGACTGATGTCTGCTGGACATGTTTCCATCATGGGAACACCCAGGACCATGACCCCATGGCCTGCCATGTCTGGGTGTGGATAGCACACTCAACAATGGACCAGTGGAAGTACTGCCACTTCAGAGGTGTGATCAGGCATGGCCACGTTCACTATCAGCAGATGTTGTGGCTGATCTATGCCCCTGAGGATTACATTCCCCTCTCCACAAATGTTCCATCACAGACACTGTTCCTTCCATGACAGACATCCCTCTGTCCATCACAGACACCCCTCATTCCAACATGTCATTTATCCGATCCAGTGAATTGGCAACATGTTGGAGGCAGTCACACATGGCAGCCTGTGCCGCATCTACAACCCTGAGCATTTGTCTGGAGCTCCTTTCTGAATGTGCCTGTGCCTCCACGATGGCCCTAAACATATGTTGAGTGACACAGAAAAATACACCTGGACCAGGTGGAGGAGAGACAACAGACCCCCTCCTAGCACCCCTATAAATCCTGCTGTGTGGCATCTTGCCCACATTTTGGCTATGGCTAGAGTCAACAGGCACTGAAGCCACAGTAACCACACTTCCCTGATCAATATCCTCGCCCACCACCTGTCCAATATCTGAGGGCTCAGTGGACTGAGTAGGCTAGGCCTACTGGCTGTGTCCAGGGAAAATTAAGGGGGCAGCTGGATGTCAACCTCTGTGTCAGATTCAACCTCTGCACCTGCTGACTATGACTCAGTTTTACTGCCATCATCATCAGTGTCTGCTGAAACAGTGACATCTGGTGATACAGGGTTCCCACTCCCACTGTCTTGATCACCTGTGATAAAAAGGAAGAAACATAGGCATATCTTAATACCTGCACTACTATGCTGCAATATACTAAACAACTAACAGTGCTGCCACTATTACAGACAATGCAGCTATACACACAACAGACCTAAAATGACACATTATAATATTTCTTTAAATTGATCTGCAAAACTGACATAAATTTATTTGGCTTACCATATGCAAGAGGCATATGTTGCTGGATTCTTAAAAGTCCTGAAATACATTAAGCAAGAGGTAAGGGCAACATCATCATATTTAACAGTAAGATAGAGGGTAATACATGTACTCCTGTATATCTGCATTAGCTGTAGATTCAACAAGAACATGGCTGACAACTCTGGACTAAGCTTATAACTATATCAATCTTCAATCCCCCCCCAAAAAAAGACATGTGACACAGAAGTAACTTTATTTCAGTTGTGTTACTATACAACAGTATTCAACTGGTCATATAACAAAGCCTACCTGGAAGCTTCTGTTGGGACTCAGAAGGAGTGGTGTCTACATCAAGGACATGCTGTGGTCCACTCTGCTGTCATGTTGAAGGATATTCACCAGGAACTCTTCACTGGGAGTAAGATGTGGTTCTGTAGCAGGCCCTCCTCTGGTTACCCTTTTGTCTCGGGCAACTGCAGCTGCTAGCCTCCATACAGGGATAATCATGTCAGTGGCCTTGTGGTGCACTTGTTCATATGTCCACTTGTAGCCTGTGCTGCATAGTGGGCTGACCCTGTCCCAGCAGAAATGTCCCATGTTGACGGAGTGCATCAACAATGCTATTGTTTTCCACTTCACTGAATGGGGGTCTCCGCCTCACTGACATTGCAAAACAAGGACAATAGCAAGAGCAACATATCCTTGAATGTGTCATAGCAATAACTTCACAGGTTCATAGGTTCATAGGTTAATACTAGGCTATCTGCCCTAGGGCATTTACAAGCCTAGCCAGAGTGTGTTTGGCTTTCGCCACCCTTCTTAGATTAGTTGACTGTGCCTCTGTATAGTAGTTCATAGAAGATAGCCCATTTAAGGTTAGTTTACCATGCCTCTGTCTAGCAGTGACACAGAAGAGATCCCAGGGGTAAATTTACGATCTCCCATCCAAACGTCAAGATTCTTCTTGAAGAGGGTCATTGAGGGGCTCTGTCTGACATGGTTTGGGATTTTGTTCCAGAGTGAGGGAGCCTCTGGGATATGAGTCTGTCCCTCCAGCATGTTCTATTTATTTCTGTGCTGAGATTTAAGTGACTGGAGCATGTAGTTCTGATGGATTTGGATTTCTTGAGGTGGAGCATGTCCATTAATTCTGGGTTGGACATGGATTTATACGTCAGGCACAGATCGCCTCTGAGTAGGCGGTAAGCAACTGAGTAGAGCTGGAGTTTCTTTAGCCTAACTGCGTAGGGCATCTGTTTGAGTCCCTTGATCCTCCTGGTGAGGTACTTTTAGGGTCTTTCTAGTTGTAGCAGGTGTCGGGTAAGGTACATCCCAAATGGGGCATTGTATTCAATTATGGGCCTGATGAGTGATGAGTAGAGGGGCACAATGACCTCTCTTGATCTAGATGTGAACCCCTTCGTGATAAGGTGGGCTATATAGAATGTCTTTCTAACCACTTTGGCAATGTGATTGTCAAAGGAGAGATTGCAATCTACTTGGGTCCCCAAATCACTAATTACTTCTTCCGTACTTAATGGATTACCACCTATGTGGTAATTTGTGGGCACTTTGTTTTTCCCAAAGGGGATGACTATGCACTTTTTGGCATTTAGCTTTAGGCCATGGCTCTGGCACCAGTTATCCGTCTCTGTGAGACCTTTTTGGAGGATGCTTGTGTCAGCCAGTGAGTCGATTATGGCCCCCAGCTTGCAGTCATCTGCAAACTTTGTCAGCCATAGTCCTCCTGTGTTAGCCTGTACCTCAGAGAAATATATACCGAACAAGAGAGGTCCCAGGACTGAGCCTTGTGGGACGCCACTTGTAACTGTTTTAGAATCTGACATGGCACCTGCAATTCTGACCATGTGAGTTCTATCCCTAAGCCAGTTTGCAACCCATCTTGTGACATAGGGGTTGATATTTAAGCTGGTGAGCTTATTTATGATGCCCGAGTGGGGTATTGTGTCGAAGGCTTTTGCAAGGTCAAGGTAGGCTGTGTGGACTACCTTCCCTTTGTCTATGGCCTTGGTGACTGTTGACTGTTTCAAAGAAATTGACCAGGATCAAGAGGCAAGATCTGCCCTTAACAAAGCCGAATTGGGTAGGATCCAGTGTTTGGAGGTTCCCAATGTCTCTGTTTATGAGTTCCATGATGATACGCTTTATAGCTTTGCAGACCAGGATAGTTAGGCTTATGGGGCGATAGTTTCCGGGGTCCGTTGTGGCACCACCTTTATGGAGTGAGACCACTGTTGCTGAAATCCATTCTTTGGGTACATATCCTGTTGTAAGGCTGAGACTGAACAGTGATTTTAAGTGAGGGTTCAGTTCTTCTTGGAGCTCATGTAAAACGCAGCCCGGGACACCGTCCGGTCCCACTGATGCTGTGTTTTTTGCTTTGGAGTGGGCAGCACTCACCTGTGCATCTTTGATGTCAGGGAGGCTACACTCTGTTGGGATAGTCATTTGCACATTTGGGGGGGGGGAGAAGTTTGCACTGAACCTGTCTGCCAGGATGTGGCAATGTCTGTGGGTTCAGTGTATTTTTTGTCATTTTGCACTAACTCAGAGCATATCTGGGAGTTTCCACCCAGGTTTCTGACATAAGTAAAGAAAGCCTTGTGATTATCTTTAGCGTCTTGGGCAATTTTTCTTTCAAAGCTAGCCTTAGATGATTTTTATGAGGGATCGTAGTTTCTTGCTAGTACTGATCAGAGTTGCCTTCCCTTTCAGGGATTTTGCTCTATCATGTAGTAGCTTCCTCCTTCTGTTGTACAGCTTATTTATGGCTGGGGTCCACCAGACAGGTCTCCTGCCTTTGGAGGATTGTGTCTTGGTTTTATTTGGGATAGCACGATCCATGCATTCCTGTAGGTATCCATAGAATGTGTTTGTAAAGGATTATGTGGTTTGGGTCGTATTTTCCACTGGCCCTGGGGCTTTGAAGGATTCCACCTCAGTTTTGAGAAGTGGGAAGTTTGCTTTTGAGAAGTTTTTGACCGTGGTTTCCTTTGCTGGGGGTGGGGACGGGATATGGATGTCCATAGTGATTAATTTATGGTCAGATCTTACCAATGAGGGGTATACCTCTGGTATGGAACATAGAGTCCCCATGTTGGTGATGATCAGGTCCAATATGTTTTCCCCGCTTGTGGGAGTGGTGACCAGTTGTTCCATAGCATTTGAGTTTATAAATTCTAGGAACCATTGGGCTAGGGTCTTGGGGCTTGAGTAGTGCTCCCAGTCTATGTTTGGGTAGTTAAAGACACCCAATATAATGGTGTTTGGAGAGACCATCATATTCTCCAGTGTCTTCAGGAAAGCCGAGTGGGGTTCCTGAGTTTGGGAGGGTGGTCTGTAGCAGGCTACAAACTGGAAGGCAGTTTTGCCCACTGTTAGTTGCACATGAATGGTCTCAGATGCTTCATGCAGTGCCACTAGCCTGGAGGTATGGGTATCTTTGATGAATATGGATACTCCCCCTCCTCTTGTGGTTCAGTCCGAGTTTTGGTGCCAGAAAGCATGGTATGAGGTATAACCTGGTAGTGCTGGGGTGCTCTCAGGAGCCTTGAACCAGGTTTCTGTTACCGCACAGATATCGATATTCTCCATACTGAGGAGAGCCCCGAGTGCATGCATCTTGAGGTTTAGACTTCTGGCGCTAAGCAGCATTACCCTTAGTTTCTTTTTCCTTGTGTTGTCTAAGGAGGTGGGTTTGTCTTTTGAGCCTTGCCTAAAAAAGGCACTATGGGGGTGGCAAGAGCCTTGGCCAGTATTCGAAAACCCAGGGGTGACAGGTGCAAGCTGTCCCTAGTGAAGCAACGTGGCTTGTCAAGCATGTCATCCCAGGCTGACAGACACTGGATCCCCTTTGAGTGACACCAATACTTTAGCCAATTGTTGAAATTGATCATTTTGTCTTTATACTGTGGTATCATTCTTGGTGAGGGTAAGATGCTACTCAAGGTTAGGGTCTTACCGGCCTGGGCCACATGATCAGAGAGCTCCTCTATGTCTCTTTTCATGTAATCCAGGGAGGTACGTCTCAGGTCATTCACACCAGCATGGACAATGACGGAGTCATATTTGTACTTGCTTTGGAGTGATCTGAGTGTTTGTGTTATGTGGCGGATCCTGGCACCGGACAGGCAGCTTACAGTGACCTTCTCCTTGTTCAGCTTGGTGAGAGGGACATCAGTGTGTCTGACAATAGAGTCACCTATTACAAGTGTATTAGGTGTGTTGTTTAGCCTTAAGGGCTGTGACTGTGTGGCACACTGACTTTGTGAACTATGTGATATGTGGGTATTGTTGTGGGGTAGCAGTTGCTTGGATGTCTGCTTTGGAGGTCTCTGTTGCCTGGGCAGATTTTATTTAGAGCCCTGAGTATGTTTTTGTGCGTTTGTGTGTTTGGTTTGCTGTTGCGATAGGTCTATGTGAGACTGGATTTGTGGTGTGTGTGATTACCTTCTCCTCCAGACTGACCGTGCCAGTACTATGTTGAGAGAGCTCAGCCTCCAGTTTGGCTATATAGTTGCATCTCTCACATATATTTGAGCTTGTTGGGAAGAGGAGAGGGTGGTCTGTGTACATAAGGCAGTTGTAACATTGCCTCAAGATTCCCATATTCACCAGCTGGACTGGAGAGTAAACCTGAAACTGACTTTTGGACATGCCAGAATAGTATAAGGAATTACTTTTTGACTTGATCAAAAAAGACCAATAGGGAGCCAAGTACTTAAAGGGAGTATAAGAGGGTGTAGTGCTTTAGTTTATTAGTGCTTACTTATAAGACACTTATCCTAGCTACTGCTGGGTTTTAGAAGGAAAATAGAGTGCTTACTTTGAGATTTGGAACAGTTCTAAGGGTAAAAGTGAAGAGCAGACTTTCTGGAGCCAGGAATACTTTAAACCTGATTAAGCAGCGCTGCCCGATGCTGCTCTATGCAAAAAAAAGTGCAAAAGAGGGTTTTAAGAGAGGGGGCTCAAGGAGTTTGGAATTGACCCAAAATGGGCAATAAAACTACAGTTTCTAGGCAGTAACCACTCCCACAGGGGCAGGCAGGCTGTTCAGTGTTTACCACTGCCACTGATGAACACAGAGACTTCCCTTTAGCCCAAGCAAGCAATGGCCTCCAAGAAACGTACAAACAGTTCAGAACAGCAAATCTGTAACTGAACTTTTTTTTTAATTTCAGAAAGTGGGAAAAAAGCAAGATTTTTTTGTTTTTTTTCAACTGTACTCTCCCCAGAAGAACAGTCCATTCTAGTTTGTGACATAACAGTAACTCTTATTTGCTCCCCCCACCCACAAAAGAACAGGTAATGAACCATTTTGCTATAAAACAATTTTGAAATACTAAAGGTGTTTTCAAAGGACCTCACTCTGAAACATTTGTGCATATTTATCACACAGCATTCTATTTTCATGTTTTATCAATTATGTGTATGGCTGAAAATGGCTTGACAAACATGGGCATGCCATCAGTACACTTCTAACTAATGCATACATAACAGATAGTGTAAAAGGCTTTGCTTCACATTACTCATTAATATATTCCAGCATATACATTACATAGGTAACAAAATGTGGGCATACCTCCTAGACTAGAGTTCAATACTCCTCTGTAAAGATATATTTGGGAGAAATTAACTTTTGTGAAGTCATGTAAACATACAGCAAGTATCCTCACCATCACTTTGGCTAGCTACACGTTTGCCTTTTTATAATGGAGTAGATTACTGGTAGATTGCATCTGTCTTAGTCTGTGCTTCAGAGATGCTAATTACAGCATAAGCAGGTGAATTCCATGCTAATCAACTAATCTGGTAGGACTATTCAACAAGTTATTAAGCAACCATGTAGACTCCATGTTGTTTTTTCCTGTGGATTTCAAAAGTAGTGGAGTACAGACACAGAAAGTCTGCACAGACAGAATGTTAATAGCTGCTGCTTAACTCCATTTGTATGTGCTACAGACTGCAGGCAATGCTACTGCTGCTGCCAATAAGCCTAGGCCGAGGCGGAGAAGAGTTTTCAGGCGACAGCTTTGCACAAACATGTTTGTTTATGCTCATTTGGTTTGCACATAGAGCAGCAGTGCACAAACTGGTCAAGTGGATCACCCAGGTAGCAGACAAGACCCAGACAGCCACAAACATACACCAGATGCATTCAACTAAGAGTGTTGGCCATCATGCAAACATGTTGCCTGGCAATGCACACTCTTGAACATCACGTTTGCATGATGGTAAGTGATGAGCAACAGATATTGCAAAACCAAAACGTATACACTCTCAGTATGTGTGATACCTGCAATTGGCAGGAAAACATCATTCTACATTGGTCTTGATATATGGTAGGCATGACAGGCATTTGTAGAGAGGTTTTCATATTCTGTGCTCAAAGATGGGGTGTCTAGGAGTCCAAAGTGTTTGTTGGACTCCTAGTAAATGAACATGGGCCCAGGCCTTTGCAGGGGGGCTATCACTGCTTGGATTACAAGTCAGAGGCATGGAATAGTCTTGCTTGGGTTTTGACCAGTGCTACCTGTATCCCCTGCACCGGTGAACAATGTAGGAATCACTACAGAGACATCCAGATGAAGAAGAAGGATACTTTTGAATGTTGGATTGAGGAATTTAGGATTGGGGGCACACCACATATGTGTAAATATCACTTACAGAGAGTACTTGTAGGAGTTAAAATTTGGTATTCACTCTGTTCTGTTTTTTCCACAGCCATCACAGACTGGCAACTGAATGCGCGAACCCATGCCACTAGATTGGAATGGATGCAAGAAGCATGTGGTATGTATGCATCTAAACAGTACTGTTATTTTAGCATTAAAAGTAAAGATACCTTTATTGGCTTATTATACAGTTGTATCAAATTGAGCATTCATCTCTCGCCTGTAACAGGAAAGTATGCAAGCATTATTTTGCAGGCCAAAATAACAGTTCAGTATTAGAGAACAGACCGAGGTTGTGGGTTTCAAAACCACAATTGCCAAATATACAATACTGTTAAGTTTTCATCAGTATTGCAATGTTATGTCAGACCTCTAAAGCAGTGGCACCAATGGCCTGCTGTAAACTGTAATCAGTATAACTGGAACACATATATGTGCAATATATGCACACATCAAGGATTGCTTGCTGCAATCTGTGCTATAGTGTGCATCTGTTATTAGCTGGGTAGTCTTGACAGTAAAAAAAAATATTTGTTAGGAGTTAGTAGTCTTGAAAGTAAAGATAACAGAATAGAGTCAAATACTTATATCAGTGCACTGTATGTCACATATGGAGTTGCTAATGTTCTCCCTTGTTCTTCTCTAACCCCAACCCTTATCTTCTCTTTGTTTTTTTGTTTTTTGTTTTAATTTTTTGTTTTTGCCTTTTCCCCACAGCACAGCAGGGTAGGCCTGCTTCACAGGATCCAGCTGCCCCCACTCCACTGGCTCAGGCATCAAGGCCCAGCATGTTTGGGGTGCAACCTGGTAGCACCCGCTCAGCTGCCCCGGAATTACCTGGCTACTCAGGTAGTTCTACCCCACAGGAATGCCAGTAGTTCCCTCAGTGAGCAGTGACAAAGGTGTAGATTTTATCCCCCCCTCAATGAACTGCCAGAGTTGGTGTATAGGATTGTGCGCCACACAGTTACTGCACTCCTCACCGGATGGATACTGCTGTCCATCATTGTATTGAATAACATGAGGAGATGCAGACATCAGACACTGCAGCCACTGGTGCATTGAGGTGACAGTTATGACAGTCCAGTGGGTATGACTTGATTCTCAATGTCACCCAGCTTGACATCCACTGGTTCGCAATATCCCCACTCTCGACCCAACCATGGTGTTCAGCCACCTCTTGTGTTCTTCACCATCCCTGTGTCTTGTCTTGTATGTCCTGTCTGTCTGTGATTGTTTTCTCACCAACCCAACCTATCTGACCCAGACATACCTACATCCCTTCCCCAACATTCCAATCTTTGACAAAAAAGGCCACCTGTCCCAAAAAAATGTCATCCATACATAGCTCACCATTTTGCACACATGTCATCTTGACACACTTGATTCAGACCAATTGGCTATACAGCAATGATTGTGCTGTGATTACCCTTCTCTCTAGGGTTGACACCGCAAATTCAGCTTATATTCTGCACATCTGAGCATTTTTTACTGTTGAAGAAATGGATAGCTATGTTTTTTTCCTACATCCCTCTTGCACATTCCTGCCCTTTTTTAACTTTGTTCTTCCTCCTGCTTGCTCCCCATTTTACCATTTTCCTGTCTTTCCCATTTCATTTCTTTAAAGCATAATAGCGAGATGGTGTGTATCACACACATTAATGTGTGGCTATGGCAAAAAGCAGTTCTAAGTGTTATTTACAGCTGTATTGGAAACCAGTACCATCAAGCCATATTTTAGAGACTCCATACCAGCTGTCACACTTTAGAATTTGGATTTACACTTAAGAGTATTTGAAACTGTTACATACACCTGGATTTGAATCCAGTACCATCTGTCCCCAAAAAAGGAATGGATAAATGCATTAACAGATGGTGTTACACACTCAGTTGCATAGCAGGTGTATTTTAGAGACTGAATAGCAAATGGCAGATTTAACTGCTGTTGCATACACCTACTAATTAAGTGACTCTCTGGCTGCAGGGATTAATTCACTTAATGCAGTAATACATTTCTTTTTGGGCCAGATGATACTGGTTCTGAATACAGGTGTAGCTAATACATTGAACTACGTTTGTATTAGCGTTTCTTAATGAAGGTGCGATGCACTCCATCACACACCATAGCACACTAATGCTTTATAAAACTAAATGGATATTGAACAATAATGCTTTATAAAACATTACTGGGGATCATGCAGTGGGTGGCCATGTTGGTGCAGCGGTTAGAGTTGCCGCCTCCCAGCAAGAGGTTTTCTGGTTTGATTCTCAGCTGGGTGCCTTCTGTGCAGACTCTGCATGTCCTCCCTGTGGTCGTGCGGGTTTCCTCCAAGTGCTCCAGTTTCCTCTTACATCCCAAAGACATGCTGTAGGTGGATTGGATACTCTAAATTGCCCCTAGGTGTGAGTGTGTGCATGTGTGTGCCTTCTGTGGAAGGTTGGTTGCCAGGCTGGTAACTCAACAACATAAAACTCCACTGCCAATTGTTCGGTGGACCATTGTTCTGCTGTGGCAACCCCTAACCAGGAAAAGCTAAAAGAAGAAGAAGACTGGGGATCATACAATGATGTTTCATATAAAAGTAATGAGGAAGATATGACATTGGTGATATGAGGAGCAAGCACGGGGAGTACAAAGGGAAATTCTTGTTAAACTGTATCAGTTACTGTTGATTGTACAAAATACATCTGTTACTTAAATGACTCTGTGACATCATGTGTTAATAAATTGTTGTTGGAAGCAGATATTACTGGGTTTGAATACAGGTGTAAGTAGTCATTTTACAAGTGTGTATGATACTTTAAATATATTTACTTATATTGCTGCTGTTCACAGTTACTTCACTTTGATATGCGATACACACCATTGCACAATTATGCTTTAAAGAAAAGAAATGGCGAAGAAAGGAAAGTGGTGAAATGGGAAGCAAGTGGGGGAAAAGCAAAGTGAAAGGAGGGCAGGAATGTACAGGATGGATGTAGAAAAGAACCATAGTTATCCATTTCTTCAATAATAAAACATGATCATATATGCAAAATATTGACTGAATTTGGACTGTCATCTCCAGAGAGAGGGGTGACTACAACACAATCATGTTGTATAGCTGATTGGACTGAATCAAGGGTTCAAGAAGACATGTGTGAAATAAAGAGGTATGTATGGAATTTTTTTTGTGGACAGGTGCTCTTTTTTTTTTTTTGCAGAGAGAGCGGAATGTTGGGGAATGGATGTAGGTATATCTGGGTCAGGTAAGTTGGGTAGTTGAGGAAGCAATGGCAGTCAGACAGGACATAGAAGACTAGACACAGCTATGGTGAAGGATGCAAGAGGTGATTGAACACCATGTCTGGGAAGAGGGTGGTGAAATCAAGGTCCCATGCACGTCAAGCTGGGTGACCATGAGATTTGAGTCCTCACCCACTGGACTGTTATCACTGTCACCTCACTGCGCCGCTTGTTGCAGTGCCTGACATCTGCATCTCCTATGAGTATTCTGAACCAAAATGGAGAGCAGGCACTCATTCAGCATAGGTGTGTACACAATCCTATGCAATTTCCCTGGTAGTTCTTCTTGGGTGATAAAGTCAACACCTCTGCCAATGTTACCAGAGGGAGCCACATGCCTATTCTCCAGGGAAGAACTACCTGGGGAACCAGTCAGTGTAGGAGCAACAGAGGGGGTGATGCCAGGTCAGACACCAGACATGCTGGACAGTAGTGTTGTAGCTGGTGGAATGAGGGCAGAAGGACCCTGTGGGATAGGCCTACCCCGCTGCACTGTGGGGAAAAATAACAACAAATAAAAAAGAGAAGATAAGGGTTGGGATTGAGAGAAAAAAAGGGGAGAACATTTGTAACTTCATATGACATTCAAAGCAATGATACAATTATTTGACTCTATTCTGTTACCTCTTCTTTTAACAGTACAATTATTCGACTCTAATCTATTACCTCTACTTTTAACACTACAAACTCCTAACAAATTTCTTTATTACTTTTAAGACTACCCAGTTCAAAACAGATGCACACTATAGTACAGATTGCAGCCAGCAATCCTTGATGTGTGCATATATTGCACATATGAGTGTTTCAAATATACTGATTACAGTTTACAGCAAACCATTTGTGCCACAGGTATAGAGGTCTGAAGTTACACTGCAATAATGAAAACCTGACAGTATTGTACATTATGGAAGTGCATTTTTTGAACCCACATCTGCTGACTGCTCTCTAATACTGTACTATTATTTTGCCCAATATACATGCTGACTCTTATCTGAGAATATGGAATTGTTGCTTTGCATACCTCCCAACTGTCATGAATTACACGTTTTTTACTGAGTTTTGGGGTCCAAATAATGGGGTGCCACGATTCACGAGTGGGACTCCTTCATTTTCAATTTCTTGTCCTTTATTTTGTTCTTTTTTTGTTCTTTTTTTATTTTTTGCGATTTGAGCTGATGTCATTATGCACGCAATGACGTCAGCTCATCGGGGTTGGAATTGAGCTCACTCATGGCATATTTCTGTGTGGTTCAAATGGTTTGCGAGCGGGAAGGATTTATTTTGGTGAAACAGCCATCGGATGGCATGGATTTATTTTATGTAGAAAGCTGGAAGGAACGGATTTATTGCTTTGGGAAGGCTGGAGGCTCTAATGGATTATCGATGAAATGTATGTAGTAATATGGTCAGAAAGGAAGGGTGTGTGTGTGTGTGTGTGTGTGTGTGTGTGTGTGTGTGTGTGTGTGTGTGTGTGCGCGTGTGTGTGTGTGTGTATGTGTGTGTGTGTGTGTGTGTGTGTGTGTGTGTGTGTGTGTGTGTGTGTGTGTGTGTGTGTGTGTGTGTGTGTAGTTGTCTGAGGACGCTTCTTTTATAATAACTGGAATATTATGTGATAGTGCAGTTCTCGGTCAGAGAAAATGAAGTAAAAATGCACTGTCCTTGGTTAGAGCTCCTAATATAGCTGGAACACACCACCTGTTCTCTCCCTTATTTACTCCATTATTTACAGTATGGGGATACTGTGCTTTCTACAGTGTTAAAGAACATTATATGTATGTTAAATATATTAAAACAAAACATCTAATAAATACAGTAACAGACAACAAAATTTAAATCTGCATTTCAGAGCAGGCAGCATACCTGTGTGCTGAGTAATAAAACTGCTTAACTGGTACTGCTTCTTTAAATTGAGCATTAACACTATGACACTGTAAAAACCCACAAAAAGAACATCTATTATAACCTGAGAAAAGAATGACCAAAATCAGGAAATATTAAGGTCTTCACATTTGATCAACAGCCTCGATATAAACCTATTTGTAAGAATAGATATCACAAAACCATGCTGTGGTCAAGAATCACATGTGATTGACCTTTGCTACTGTATAGTAATTGCTAAAATGGTATGCATGTCTTGTATAGCCTACAAGAATATGCAGATTATGCAACACACTCTTTCAAAATTCTACTTTCAGAAATCTAACTTCTTGATTTTGTTGCACTTCCTGCCAATTTCTTATGTCTACATTTATATTTTTGTTTGTTAATATGCATCAGTTTAAGCTTGTGTTAAACTTTATGGTACGTAAGCAGCAATATTTTCTAAGGATACTACACCGACCAGCACCTCTAGCAGTAATGTCACTTTTCTTGTTAACTCTTCCTTTTCATTTTGCATATTTCTATCAGTGAGTGAGTGTGAGTGTGTGTGTGCATGTGTGTGTGTGTATGAGTGTGTGTGTGTGTGTGTGTGTGGGGGGGGCTCTGTCTAACAAGTATGCTGTATTATACAAGGAATATAATTTAATAAAGTCAGAAAGGTATATCAAAGAAAAGAACACATGTATGTTTCTTTTGTGTGCAAGGGGCCAATGATTTGAAAACAGGCCAAAGGTAATATTTATACACCACTAGCCAGAATGCCAGATGCATTTTCTTTGGATGTGGTGTGAGTTTCAATGCTGTTTCAATGAATGTGAGTTTCAAGGGCAGAGAAGTTTTAATGCCAACTCTATTTTTATTGTGAGACAGTATTGCTTTGTTTAGCAGATGTCTATTAGTGTTTGTGCATTGTGCTGTAAAATGTAAAAGTAAAATCCAAATAACCATTATAGAAGTAAAGCAGTATGCACACATTATTGTTTATGGTAAATGGGGAAAAATAGCCAGGTAATGGGACATTGGAATGGCTGCAGGGGGACTCTGGTGCCATATTTTGGTTGTCTGTTCTTCAGTTTGCGTTTGAAATTTGGTATCCCACAATTCCATTGGAGTGGGTGGGATTACATAAGTATGTATGCAAATTATATGTTAATCAGCATACAGATTTGTACTTATTTTTCATGGGCCTTGTCCAGATTTTTGATGTTTCCAGGTTGAGAGGTATATTGCTTTGTGCTACAGACTAAGGCATGAATACTTTCTTTTACAGTTGAGATATGCATGCTCAGTTTGATAGAATTGTATTAAATGCCAACTAACCCATCCTTAACTTTTAATGCTACTAAATTACTACTAAAATTATTATTATTATTAAATTAATATTTAGAACAGTACTGTTCTGATGTATACATACCCCATGCTTCTCTCATCGTTAACAAACACCCAGCATAGAACTTCACATTTGAGGTACGCTTCGTGGTAGCTGTGGAAAAAAATTAAACAGAATACCATTATGAATACCAGTCTTGACTATATTCAGCTTCTAACTCTTACAATTACTCACTGTAATTGATAATTACACATCTGTGGGGTGTTCCTTGTACTTCATTCCCAGATCCAATGGACAAGAGTATCTTGCTTCCTCCTCTTCCTCAGGTCATCAAAGTGATGTCGGCATTGTTTGCCAGTGTGGGGGATACCTGTAGCACTAGTCAAAGCCCTGGTAATAATATTCCAAGTTTCAGACTTGTATTCTGAGCCTGAATAATCCCAGTACAGCAACCAGGGCCCATGCTCCTTAACTAGGAGTCCAATAAAGACTTTGGACTCCTGAACACCCCATGTCTGCTCTCAGAAGTGCACTCCTTCATCAGCAACATCAGACATGTTTACCATACTACCTCATAATACCTCACTGGCCCTCTTCAAGAGAAATCTTGATGAGTGGATGGGAAATAGAAAATTCACCCTGGGGATCACTCCAGTGACTCTACTCGACAGAGACACTGGGAACTAAGGTCAGGTGGCACAATGCCAGGGTAATCCTATGAGCTTGGCTTGTAAAGGCTCCAGAGCCAATAGCCTAATACACACCTATGAACCTATAAACCTATACCTCAAGCTCAATATAGAATGAGCATTTCCTGCAAATTGTATATTGTATCCTGATGTTTTCCCACTAATTGCACTAATCACACTTACTGAGAATGCAAGCTTTTTGGTTTTGTAACATTTACAAAGTTGCACATCACTTATTATCACACAAACATGGTAGTCAAGAGTGTGCACTGCCGGGCAATGTGTTTGCGTGACTATGCAATTTGATTGCGTGTGATTTTGGAGAAGTAGATGAGTGGGAAGTATCCTGGGGATTTGTTTTTAATTGTGTGGAAGGTGATGCAATGTTCTGCTGTATGGGAAGATATGATAATTCTTTGGGAAATTTTGTAGATGACAAGAGTCCAGTAAATCAGATAGTGTGGCCAAAAAAGGAAAGCTCTTTAGCTGGATTTCTACCAAAGAGCGAAGGAGGGTGTTTTGTTTTGATTTGTAGTACTTACCTTTATGCACGCATATAGCTTCTTTACTACCACTTTATTACATGCTATATTGCTCTGTTGATTTAAGAGTGAGATAATTCTGCCAGAATTTCCATGCTTCATCACATAGATGCATTAAAGTTTTCAACTCCTTAGAGAGCCAGTTAGTCTAGTAATGTTTAAATATCTCAAAAACTATGGGAAAATACGTGTGCCTTGAAGGTCTAAAGGTGTAAGAATAAATTGTCAATAGAGTTTGGATCAATAATGTTGATAATTGGGGATCAGTCTGTTGTGGCAAGATGGGCTTTCAGTCTAGTTATTTAGGCAGTTCTGAAAAGTCAGAAAGCAACAATTGATGTTACTAGTTCAGTACACATGCCTTTCAACTAATAAATATATTACCGGTCACAAGCCTTTAAAATTAAATAATAAATATATAACTAATAATGTTAAATAATAACATTCTTCTTTACTTGAAATAAATAAAATGACGAATGAGTAAAATGAAGCATTGCACTTGGAAAAATTAAATGTACTAGCAGACATAAACTGGCGCTATCAAAAATATTAAATACATTTTTTGGTGTTACATCCAAATATGAGACTGATACTTAAACAGAAGTAGTATTTCAGAATTTCCCCTAAGAACACAACAGGAACATGCTCTATTTTTCTGAGGCAGGACTATATACCTCTGTCCACCCCAAATGTATTTTATTATTATACACTTCAGAGCAATGTGTCCTAGTTTAAGACCTCTGATATACTCACACTCAAAGTAAATTTAAATCTCACACATCCAAACACTTCTGGGAAAGCTTGTCACAGATTTCCAGCTGTGTCCCTTTCCCAACATATAATGGTAATGCTGCCACCAATCATAGTGTCTTCATGCCCTTCTAAAGTTATGTCCAATTATGAAAATTAAATATCAAAATAAATTATAGCTATGACCATAAGCAACCAGGCCTTCCAGGTGACCTGGGGAGTGTAAAACAGGTATAAGCACTCTCCAATCTCTAAAGAAAAACACTGATCTCCAGCCACAATGTAAATTAATGAAAAACATTTAATAATAATAAGTAAAATCATTACAAGAACGTAAATCAGTACCTTTCAATAAACACCAGAACTCAATCACTGGAAATGTAAAATTAAACTGCAGGATAGGAGTCCATTATTCTAGAAAAACTCTATCTTAATAACTAAGCCTTCCTAATCTAACTAAAGAATGCTGTCCCTGATCTAATCTAACACATAAAAACAAGGCAAAAGACAGGCTTACAGTTTTTGGTGAGCTCTCTTTCATGGGTGTCCACTGACTGTGCACAGCACTGTAACTGGCTGTACTTCACAAAACTGCTTAGCACTTAAACTGCAGTCTCAACTGTCTTATTTTAAACATAACAGTCAGCTGTTTGAAATTTTTTTTTCTGTCAGTCATCTGTTTAAATAATCACTTAGCAACCAGGAACATTCTAATGACATCACTCACTGTTCAGCTGATTCTTCACAATGCATTAGAATGTCCATCTCAAACATGCGCAATTAGAAATGCATCAAAACACTGACAGATTCTCTAGACATTCTGTATGAACAAGGAAATACTTAACATTTTGAAACTTATTTACATTTTCACAAGTAGATATGCTGACATACCAGGGTTCATATTACGTTATCAAAGTTCTGAAACTTCGAACACCATAAGATCAAACCCTTATGTTTGACGTGTCAGAACTTTGATAACGGTAAAAAAAACTAAAAACAAAGAATAAAGTATTGCAAGCAGGTGGGCAAGCCCCCTGCACCCCCCATGTGGGGGCTATGCCTCACACCCCCATCTCTTTAAATATACCAATTCCGAGATCGCACTACAGTGCGGTAAAGGCAAATCTTCCCTTTCTGCCCTGTATTCCAATCTCGGAGTTGGTATATTTAAAGAGTGGGGGGGTGGGGGGTGCACAGGGGCTTGCCCCCCTGCTTGCAACAGTTAGGTAGGTTTTACATTTTGTATTTTTTTATTTTTCTACGTTTGAATTTTTGAAACTTCGAACAGTTCGATGTTCGCAGGTTTGAAGTTTTAAGGATTCAACAACATTATAGTAACCCAGCATACCATACAAGTTAATCCAAAATATACACAAATCTCCTGCTAGACATGCTAACACAGATGACAGTGTTTTTAATTTCTTCACATTTCTTCCCCCCTTATGACTCAAGCATGATTTTCAAGTGACCCTTGAATATTGATGCTTGAGAAAAATAGTTCTACCTGGGAGTATTAACCCACTCCTCTCCTGGACAATCCATCTAGCTTGATGTTATTAACCCCACTGTAATGTTGTCTGGTCATATCATATGATTGCAATCCTAGACTCCACCTCAGTAACTTGGCATACTTCTTACTGACCTTATTAAACCATGTTAGAGGGTTATGATCTGTTAGTACAGTGAATTTTCTCCCATAAAGATAGAGCTGCAACTTTTGTGATGCCCACACTATGGCCAGACACTCTTTCTCTACAGCTGCATAACACTCTTCTCTAGGTTAAAGTCTATAGCTCAGATAAACCACTGGGTGCTCTTCTCCTTCTTCAGGAACTTGGCTGAGCACAGCCCCCACCCCATAACATGAAGCATCTACCTGTACAATAAATTGTTTATTGTAATTTGGGCTGGCTAACACAGGGGGTCCTCCCAAAATCTCTTTTAGTTTTTGGAATGCCTATTCACAATCTGTGGTCCACACTGCATTGTCTGGTTTATTCTTCCTAGTTGGGTCCATAAGAGATGCAGCTATGGTACTGTAATAGGGCACACATTTTCCACAGTACCCCGCTGTCCCTAAAAATACTCTCACTTATTTCTTAGTAACAGGATCTGGCCACGCTTGAATAGCTTCCACCTTGATGGGTTCTGTCCAATTTTACCACTTCCCACTCTGTGTCCAAAGTAAGTGACATCTGCCATACCCACTTGATACTTACTGGGTTTAATGGTTAATCCTGCCCTACATAAACAGTTCAAGACCTCCCTAACATGTTGGTCTGCAAATGTCCATAGCATAGTCTTCAGTGTATAATTTAACCTTTGTACAAGACTATTAGTCTGGAGAGAGAGTAGAGAGTGTTCTTTAAATATTTCACCCCACAACACTTCCACAGACAAGTCAGCAGGTCTGACATAAAGCTAATACCTCGGTCAGTCAGGATCTCACTTGGAAAAACCTACCTTGCTGAAAATTTCTAGCAAAGCATTTACCACCTTTTCTACATCAGTATCACCTGCAAAAGGAATACTTCCAGCCCTCCCTTAGGAGTCCAGTCTTTATACAACAAACCTTTCTTCCCATATACAGAGTCCCCTCTTCCTTGAACCTCAGGTGCTTCCTTAAGCATCTCCCTCAAGCTTTGTAATATAGGGCCCGTAAGCTGAGCCTGTCTCAATTGTACATCTGTGACCCTCCCAAGCTCCCCTTCCACAGGAAGCCTAGTATCTTCTGACAGCTGTATCTCACTGTCACTCTGAGTACTATCACTCACCTGCATCCTTGCAGTCATTGTGTCCAAGGGAACATCAGTACCTCCCAGCAGCTGTGGCTCACTTTCAGACTTACTACTACAGGATAGCTCCTTCTCTGAAACAGCTGCCACACTAGTCCCAGCTTCAGGTATGAGATCTATCTGAGTCCCTCCCAGACTATTGGACCTACATGCCTGTCTCCCAGCCTGCCTACATGTCACTGCATGCACACAGGGCATTGTATCATCATAGTCATTCCCTATCAGGACATCTGCAGGAATAGTCTCAAACACAAGCCCCCCTTCCACAGGATTCCTAGTCACTTCCAACAGCTGTGCCTCACTATCTTCTGGGTACCACTATTCACCTCTGTCCTTGCAGTCACTGTGTCCAAGGGAACATCAGTACCTCCCAGCAGCTGTGGCACACATTCAAACTTACTGGTACTACACAGCACCTTCTCTAAAATAGCCACCACTCCAGTCCCAGTTTCAGATATGAGATCTTTCTGGGTCCCTCTCAGACTACCAGACCTATATGCCTTTTTCTAAACCTGACTGTGTGTCATGGCATGTATACAGATTACTGCATCATCAAAGTCATTGTCTATCAAGACATCTGCAGGAATATCCTAAAACACAACTACCTGCTTGCTTCCTCTTTCAGACTCCCAGACAAGATGAACCCTAGCCAAAGGTATTTGGAATGGGGTCTCTCCCAAAGGTCTGACTGGACTGGACTGCCCAAGCAAGTACTGCTCTTCTCTAACCATCACAGGCCTTACAATGGTTATATCAGATGCTGTGTCCCTCTTAGCAGTTACTTGTTTGCCATCTACTAAGATTGGATATAAATTTTGGTGATAATTTGCCACCCAGTTGCTTCTAAACAATTTACTCCTGGCAGTTTGTCATCACCACTTGCTGGATCCCTCACCTTTTGTTTCTCACCTTGCCTTGATGGACCTTTAGCTACTGTGTGCCCCCTCTGGTTACACTTGAAACATCTAATCCCTAACCATGCACTTGGATTAGTAGTTTCACTCATTTCTGGTGTACTCTGTTGGAGTGGTTTAGACTGCCCCAATGGGTTCCCTTATGTCCATGCACAGCACTGGGTATCCCTTTCTTGTGCAGTGGTGCTCTGCTTGCCAAGTAGAGATCTCTTTTCTCCCCAAATCCTCTGCAGAGTTGCACTCACAGTCTGCTAACCAGACTCTCATGTCATCAGGCAAAGTATCGGGGGCTTGTTCCCTCACCAAAAAGTCTGCCAGTCCCTCAAAGTTGTTGACCTGACACCCACTTGCCTCTATGTGAAAGTAAGTACTTAAGTCAGCAATATAATCACATACACTTTCATCTGCCTTGCATCTGTGTTCACAAAACTTTTTTCTATAAGCTTCAGGTTTATTTTTAAATGTCAAGCAAGCAATATTTCATTTTATCATAATTCAAACAATCTTCATTATTTAACTTTTCTACAGCCTGGACAGCTTTACTATAGAGTAAGGGAGTCAGGAGCCGAACCCAGAGCTCAAGGTTAGCATCATATTGTCTACATACCCTCTCAAAAATATGAATAAAACTATCAAAGTCATCCCCATCCCTGTTTCAGGAAAATGTTTACTTACCTGTACAGCTTTTGGGGTTCAGTTATTCCCTTCCCCATTACCTCCATGATCCTCACAGAGGGTTTGAAGCTCCATTTCATGTTGACACTGCCTGTCATTGTCCTTGGCTTCTAAATGCCCCAGTCTCTCTGATGATTCCATTTCAAGATGCCTGGCCTCCAGTTGTTTGGCTTCCAGTTGGTGGGCTTCCAGGCACAGTCTCTATTCAGTCTCCAGCTGTTTAGTCTCCAGTTCATATTGGTGCTGCTTCTCCCTTTTCTCAGCCTCCAGACATCATATTCTCTTCCTTTCTTCAACCTCCACTTCCAATCTCCTTAACTCTAGATGGATTCTCAGGTCTTCTGAAGTAAATGTGGACTGTCTTGTCTCAGCAGACAGCACACCACCAACACCAAACTGGATATCCTCTGAACATCTGGTGTGAGCCGTGGCTGCAACCAAGGCTGAAGTCATTGCTCCCTTAGTCAGGTTGGCATGCACCAATCCTCTGTCTTCACACTCCTTAGCCAAATGGATCTTTGTCAGCTTACTAAAATATATTGCTGACATCCCTGCCTGGTATCCCTGACTTACTGACTAAAAAAAAAAATAAATAAAATTGTGGTGGATTGAAATTCTGAATGCTTACCTTATGGTTGTCAAGAGTGCATACCCTAATGATAACTACACACAGGCTACTGGAATTCAGTTAAAAATCCTGGTGCCAATAAATATGATGTCCAGCTATATCCCACCGGACTACCAACAATTAAATGATGTCCCTTACTATCCTGGGTCAGTAACTAAGGGGCTTTAATCCTCACTACTGACTCCAATATGAAACTGTCACTTAAACAGAAGTAATATTTCAGAATTTCCCCTAACAGCACAACAGGATATACCTTTATCCACTCCAAATGTATTTCCTTATTATAAACTTCAGAACAATGTGTCCCAGTTTAAGACCTCTGATACACTCACACACAAAGTAAATTTAAATCTCGCAAATCCAAACACTATTGGGAAAGCCTGACACAGATTTCCAGCTGTATCCCTTCCCCAAAATAATACGGTAATGCTGCCACCAATCAGAGTGTCTTCATGCCCTTCTAAAGGAGTGTCCAATTATGAAAATTAAATATCAAAATAAATGATAGCTATGACCATAAGTGACCAGGTTTTCCAGATGACTTGGGGAGTATCAAACAGGTAGAAGCAATTTGTAATCTCTTAAAAAAACACTGATTTCCAACCCAGTGTAAAGTAATGAAAAACATTTAATAACAAGTAAAATGATTACAAGAAAGTAAATCAATAGCTTTCAATAAACACCAGAACTCAATCACCCAAAATGTAAAATTAAACTGCAGTGTATGAGTCCATTATTCTAGAAAAAACTTTATCTTAATAACTAAACTTTCCTAATCTAACTAAAGAATACTGTCCCTTATCTAATCTAATATATAATAGCAAGGCAAAAGACAGGCTTGCAGTTTTTGGTGAGTTCTCTTTCATGGGTGTCCACTGACTGCACAGCACTGTGAGTGCACTTCACAAAACTGCTCAGCACTTGACAAACTACACTCTCAACTGTCTTATTTTAAAATAACAGTCAGCTGTTTGAAAAAGTTATTTTTCTGTCAATGAGCTGTTTAAATAATCACTTAGCAACCAAGAACATTCTAATGACATCACTCACTGTTCAGCTGACTCTCCACAGTACTTTAAAATGTCCGTCTCAAACATGCACAATTAGAAATACATCAGAACACTGACAGATTCTCTAAACATTCTGTATAAACAAGGAAATACTCAGCATTTTAAAACTTATTTACATTTTCACAAGTAGACATGCTGGCATACCATACATGTTAATCTAGAATATACACAAATCTCCTGCCAGAGATGCTAACACAGATGACAGTGTTTTCATTTTCTTCACAGTTGGTATAAAGAATAATTCTAACTAAAAATATTATCTGGACCTATAACTATCGATAGCTAAAGATACACTTGCTTTTCTGTCTGCTTTGACTTGTTAAGTCCAAAGAGCAACTGCACAATTTCACAGACAATGAAATTTCAGCATGAGCTTTGCCCACAAGTACAGTCCAATGGTGGAACACTACAGAAACATGGCAGTAACTGACCCAACAGTTGCTTCCTAACTGCTTAAAAATTCAAAAGCAGGCCATTCTGTTTATATTTAAAAGCACACAATGCTGTTTATGTTTCTGGAGGCATATAGCTCCAGGATTGGTAATCTAAAGAAGGTAATACATCCCTGTCTTGAAGTAACATTTCTAGAAACAATATAAATATGCATAAATTTGAGAAGCTTATTTATTTTAAGTTTTAACAGGAAGCAATTCAACACTCAGTAAAATTATACTTTATACATTGTGCACATTTTATACACTTGGTATGCTGTAAGACTTACAACAACCAACAGTTCCATGAAAAAAATAATTATATATAACTCACCTTGTTATAGCTTTCTGTACATTCTCTAAAAACTATTGCAAGCTTAACTCATTCTACCCCATGGCCTCCCAGTAAATAATTACATTTGCTTTCCATACAGCTACTACTACTGTTTCTCCAAATCATCTACCACCAATTTGGTTGTGACTCCAATGAAAATAATCGGTGAGGGGTGGCAAATGCAAGTTTATACTACCCAGTCTGCTGCCTTGATAAACCATCTGCATTTGCGTTACTGTAACTACTCTGTGCTGGATTGTCATTGGAGGATTGTACTCACAAACTACATCTAAGAAGCTCCACTGCTACTGGTTCTATGCATCATTTTGGGAATTGTGATCTATAACTGCTGATAATTTACTACCATATTGCTGATGTTGAAACTTTGAGAATCTTACTTTTCCCATCTATTTCATTTCCAGAACAGCATATGATTCTTCCCTTGGCTGAAGTCTTTGACTAGGTTATATTACTGCATATTCTTTCCCTTTGAAGAAATCTGATTGAGTACAGCCCGCAATCCAGGATTTGAAACATCTATCTACAGGATAAACTCTTTGCTATTCGCAAGACTAGTTAATATATTTTTTCTTGACTTTCTGGAAGTCTACTCACAAGCAGTCTTCAGAAAATTTACCAAGTCTACTTTTTCTGGTAAGGTCCATGTGCATATTGGTTATGGTACTGTAATGACAGGCAATCATTCTATAATACCCTATTTATCAAGAAATGCCCTTACCTTTTTTTCTGGTAACAAGAGTAGGCAATGCCTAGATAGTCTTAACTTTGCCACCACCAACTTGATAGACATTATATGTTACTTCTGTCATGTGCATGTAATATTTGTTTGACTTAATAGTCAATCCAACCATTTTTATCTCCTTAGTAGCTTTCTGACATGTCACAAATATTTCTGGCAAGACTGACTAAAGGTTGTATTGCTATATATGCAAGTAAGAACATAGTCTGTAGCTCTTACTAGAGGCTATCAGCCTTGGGAAAATTGATGGGTAATTTCTCATCCTAAAGGGCATTTTGGTTAATTCAAACAACCCAAATTGGGAGGCAAATGCTGACCTCTCCCTCAATGCAGTTGTCAAGGGAACATGCCATTTACACCTAATCAGGCTAATAATGGTCAGGTACTTAGCCCACCCAGATGCTCTAATGTTTCATCTACCCTGAGCATGGATTGTTTGTCTACTTCTGTAGCCCATGGGAAACCTGGTGCTCCCATTATTTTTTAGTACCAACACTACCGGTGAGGCCAAGGGACTGTTGAATTTCTGGATCAACCCAAGTTTCAAAATCCCCTGCAGTTCCTTGTGCATGGTTTGCTTGATTTGCTCAGGCATCCTGTTTGATTAACTTCTAGTTTCCCTTATACAAATGGTGCTCTGCTAGGTAGGTGTACATACTCTCAAATTTTTGTAGTGCTGCACCTATTTTCCAAGCCTTTTTAGGGGACAACTGCTGCGACAGTAGTATATCATTTACCCAAATATCAAAACTCACTAATAAGATGTGCCACCAGGTCTGCCATTGATTCCTTTTGTAACCCATACTTACATTAACACTGGTGGATAACAGTAGGGCTAAATTATGTTAACATGGTGCAGTTTGTGCTTCTCCATCCTGCTGGGATCTCTGTCACGTAGTTGACATCACTCACCATCCTCAAAACAATGAATGAACCCTCTTTTGCTATTTGCAACTTGTTACGTGTAACAGGAATGAACACCATTACCTTTTGACTATTTACTCTCATGCTTTGTCTTTCCACTTATACCAAAGCTTTTGTTACTATTGTACTTGTGTAAGGTGCTTCTGTGTAAATCCCATGAGCTCCTTAAGCTTAGTCCAGAAATTTAGCACATACACCAGCACAAGACTTGTGATAATCACATTCACCCACCAACTCATCAGGAATTAGGTCTAAGGACTCCCTCATCCTCTGACTATAAAGTATCTCAAGTGGTAAAAAAATGTGGATTCTTGAGTTAGTTCTCTGTATGCAAAGAAGAGAAGGGGTAGATACTTGCTCCACTCCCATTTATATAGGTCTCTTTATGTTGTCTTAACCTGTTAGTGAATACTGGCAGTCGGTTAACTAGGTGTCATATTTCTGACTGCTGGCAAGTTGGAGAGATATTGCCCAGAGCACAACATGAAAAAAATAGATTTGAGAAAATCTTCTCAACTGAACAAGAAAAACTCTTTTTTGTTCATCTGAAGTCATTTTCTCACATTTTATATCATGTTCTTAATTGTAATATTGTATGGTACAAATTCAGTACATGATTAAGTTACAGCAGAACAAAACCATTGTGTTTGTCTCTCTTTGAAGTGCTATTGCTTTGAATGGAGCAGGGCCTCCACACAAGTATGACTGCAGGTGTGATTAATACAACAGAATCATCAGTACTGCCAGTGGTAATGAACTGCGTGTAGAGATAAACCTCTCCTCAAATCCATTTTTGTGGAAGGTAGGGAACAGTTATTAACTGCTTTTATCCACAGAGCTTCCACAAACAGTACACTAGGTCTTATATAAAGTTAAGCACTCTGTCAGTATTTCCTGGCAAAACCCCACCATGCTGAAAATCTGTAATAGAATATTTCCTATTTTTCTTGCTCCAGTAGAGCACAACGCCACTGCCCCAGGGTAACAAGCAGCATGGGATGCCTTCACCAAAAAACACATCTTTCCTGAGGTGCTTGAGGTGCTAAAAGGCCTAGCAATATTCATGACAATCCTCTGAAGTGGTTTCATAGTAGCAGGCTATGACACTAAAGCAGTCTTAGTTTAGTCACCTGCCTTGTCCAACTTTTAATACTAACCACATGTCTTGCAGTACCCTCTCATGTCTTCTTTAATACCTGGCTAAAAATGCATAACCCTCCTTTTTCTATATATGATGCCAAATGGCCTGAAAGGGGAATATAATGGACTATGGACAGAAGTGTTCTACAGCTGGCCGTTGAAACTACCAGCTGCTGTATCACTTTTCCCTTTAACTGCTTTTCAGGAGTCCATTCTCTGCACTGTAACATTTTGGCCCAGAATCAGACTGTTACTGTAGCTGAAACTGAGGAACCTCCTTGGCTTCCTCCCTCAAGTCCTCTAAAATTGGATCTGAGAGCTATGTTTGTCTCAGCTCTCATTGTTGTGATCTTTTATAGTTCTAAATAGAGCTTTAATAAAAAAAAAAACAAGATTTTGAAAGAAATCAAGTTGAGCATTTTTTTCTTAAAAGATTTTTTACAGAAAGACATTTTCATAACTAAAACACCTTCTTTAGACAGCATTTAAATAAGCCATCTATTTCTTATGCCACATGATCAATCAAAGCATCTATGAATTTTAAAAAATACAATTGTGTAAGTTAATAAATTATCCAAGTAAAAATCCCATACATCACTAAAGTAATAAATAAAATGAACATACATTTGTTAAACTGAATCTAAAACTAGCTTTTAGTTATAATACAAAGTTTTATAAAACTAAATATTTCATAACTTTAACCACCCTCACTTTTAGCACATGATTTATGGAAAGAAAGCATCTTATTTAATCTTGGCTTATTATGTGCATTCAATAATCTGTTTTGAAGGGGAGATTTTGAAGCACACGAAAGATGTGGCAAAGGGGGGGTATATGCCCCTATATTTGCCAATTTGGTCATGTATGGATGGACAGGAACTAAGAAAAGTATTTAATAACAAATTTTCTGTGTATATTAAACTGTATATGCATTATCTGGATGTCTGGATGGCATATTTATTTTATCGCCATGGCTTAATTATTTAGTTATTGATTTTTATTAATTATATTTAGAATAGTTTCTAAAGTCTAAGTATGAATTTAATAAATTTTCTGTCAACTATTTGGATATTACTATTAATAAATGTGACAGGGTTTTCCATTCAAATAATTATAGGAAACCCATGTTTAGTAATTTTTATTTGCATTATAGTAGTAATCACTCCTACCACTAGAAAAAGAGTCTGGTTAAGAGGCAACTCATTTGATTATCAAGGTTAATGTCTGAATATGATATTTCGTTATTAGAAATTGATGTTAAAAATCTGTGTTCTTACAGAGAGATTACCCGGAGGAAATGAATAAAGATAATATTAAATATGTGTTAGAACACAGAGACACTCATTATAAACTAATCCTTGGTGATAAAATGTTCATTTGTGATATAAAGGGGAAAGAGGACACCAGTAAGTTGCCCTTTCAGTGGCCTTTATTGAATTATCACTTGTGACATAAACAAATTTACATTTATATAAAAGTAATCAAACTGTAGTAACAAGTTCACATTTACAAACATTATACCTGACATATATTGCTATATATATATATATAATATAACCTAAGCAACATTACATAAATGATTCAATTCCTGCCCCTTTTTTTAAACAAGAAACATCTTTATTAAACCATGACTTATGACATAGGCAATCATACATTTATATAAATGAAAACAAACCACATTGACATAACCCTAGTTGTGAACATTTTACATCACAAACCATACTGAAACACTCCCAGTTGCAAACATTATACATCACTTATAATCTACCCAATCATTTTCAGTCAAACATTGCATAGCTAATTTAAGTCCTGTCTTCTTTTAAACCTCATTCTTCCCCTGTATGCATTGTTTCCCACAGTTCCAATTTTTTTCCTATGCTTGCTTCTGCCCTTTTCTAATGATTTCAGTTCCAGTTGCTTTATCTCTTGTTACTATATTCACTACTTCTAGTATAGCTGGTTTAGATTTTGCTTTCCATTTTCTAGTAATTTCTTTTTTGGCAGCCACCATAATTAGGACAGCACGGCCTTACCATGTCTATGCAGTTCAGATTCTGTATCATAGCTCAGAAAAATGATCTCCCTCTTCACACCAATCTGCCCATCCAGTATCTCTAATAGTGCATCCTGCAGGGACTCCTTAAAGTCTACCAACTTATTGAACTCCCAGAAAATGTGTTCCTAATTATCTCTTTCTTCCCTGTAACACCTCCAACATTTGCTGTCTACTTCAGGAAAATTTCTCTGGAGTCTACTTGGGGTATAAAAATATCTATTTAAACATTTCCAAGCACAAATCCTACATTTTCTAGATTTTGTTGCATGTTTGGGAGATGTACATACATTCTCTCATTGTTTCTTTGTGAATTGCTTATTCCGTCTCTCTTCCCAATCCTTTCTAACCTCCTCTGACTAATTCTTATACTTATCATGCAATATTTTAATTGCTCTACTAATTATTCTTTTTTTAGGTTAAGCACCCCCATTTCATTTTTTTTTAAAACAGATGACAACCTGAAACAATATTTGAGGCTAATAGAAATTACAAATCTAATAAGGTTTCAAATATGAGTACAAATAAGTGTGGTGCTTGTAGCCATCGTTCATATATTTATATAGAAGACAAATTTATTTTACAAAACAGTATTAATAGCAAGATACAATTTGCCTAAAGTAACTATGGCACAAGTGGTCTAATTTATTTGGCTAAGTAACCGCATACCACAGGCTAAGAAACCTTCCTTAAACTTGCACAAATTTAAAATTACAATTACTATAATCTAACATACAATAAAATGTATGTCAATAAAATAATAAATAATTGTACTTGGAGACATATGAACAAAGCTACAGTAAAAGGGTTATATTACCCGTCATACTTCACTAACAAAATTCATATTTAGGGGTCAGTATGCAAAATCCAGCCCCTATACCTAATGGGTAAGCAACATGCCAACTAACCATGGGTGTAACCATGGGACTCTCATACATAATGCTCAGCTGACATTGAGCATTGGACTTAATGGACTATTGACATACATTTTATTGTATGTTAGATTATAATTGTAATTTTAAATTTGTGCAAGTTTAAGGAAGGTTAGATACCCTCAAAAATGTAGGTGTTGGGCATCCTTGTGAGAGTCTTTGTACTCTTTTTTTTTTTGTTGTCAGTGGCACCATTGATTTGATGCCAACTGGCTAGTGAACATTCTTGTACCTGTTGGTTCAAGATATTTATGCCAACATTCTATTAATATGTTTTGTTTAGTGGGTATTTTCCACAATATTAATATGATTCGTGCATTAGCACTAGTGTCCGTGATAAAGACGGTGTGGTTTATTAAGAGATTTTACACTCTCGATCGCTATTTTTGGAAGTTACTGTTATGTTAACAGAAGCTTATTTTTAACATCTTTTCACATCGTTATGTCAAGGTCAATTTTCAGTGAGCTGAGCCTCTGCATGAAATAATGAGGTTAATACTGATGTGATTAAATATTTGTATTTGCTTTTATATATTTTTCATAAGATGCACAGTATGCTTGTTGTTGAAGCTTATTGATTTATTATTTCAGATTTACAGATATGCACTTGTTTTATTTTAACACTTTTTTACAATCATCATATTCAATTTGTTTATAGAGTGATTTTGCTTTGCACTATTCATTTGGATAATGCTGTTTCACTATTGCGATGATGTTTATTCACCTATTTACGTTCTTAGATGATTAGTCATATTTTTTTGTACACTTAACATATGCCAGATCTGTTGTTACAGCTATTTTGGTGCAGATGTGTATATACTTAAAAAGAGGTGTACACGGAACAATCTTTTACTTTCTGCACTTGTTAGGTACTTTTTGCAATGACTTACCTTAAGCCTTATGTATATGATTTTTTTACTTGTATTTTTATATTTTGAGTTTTAAGAAGCTGTTGATGGTATGTTTTGGTTCTGATATGATGCAAACTGATCAGTTATCATTTAATCGAATATCAACTGTAGATTCATTTAGGTTTGTCATGTACATAAACTTGGTGATTTCTCAAGTTATTATCAATTGTATCCACTAGGGGCTCTTTTATCTCTATGTAACGATTTACTAGGATGTGATGTCATTTTTATATGAATCTCTTGATTGGTTCTTTTAAGTTTTTTAATGTTTTGTAGTAGTTAGTTGAATGGTCTGATGAAGCTATTCAGTGAAAGCGCTTACCGCACATAATAAAACGTTTCTTATACTTTTATGATCGTGGTTATTCAAGTGTTGCCATATTTGTTGACTGCTATTGCTATCTTGTTTCTTGGGATTTATATTTATTAACCTAAATGGCTGTATTTATTTGAAATTTGCAAACGAATAGATTGATCTTGTGATGTAAGAAATAGATGGCTTATTTAAATGTTATGTCTAAAGGTCATGTTTTAGCTCTGAAGAAGTCTTTGTGTAAAACTCTTTTTAGAAAAAAGCACTCGATTTGTTTCAAAATCTTGTTTTTTTATTAAAGCTCTATTTTATTCTGTCTGTGTGGATATTTTTGGTTATATATTGATTGTATGCGCAGTATTCCACATTTTGGTTATCTTTCTAATTTCCTTCAAACAGAAGGGTGACATCTTTCAATAACTGTGTCATAGATTTAGACTTACTGTCTAACATTTTTCTTGAAGTATCCTCTTCCAGAGGAAATCCAGTACCTATTGGTAGATGTAAGTCAGTTACAGTCTTCTTGGTATTAACGAGTTCTTTCTCCAAAGTCACCCCATCATCAGCCTCTGTGGGAGGTGTGGATATTGGCTAGACTCCCCATTACTTTCCTCATGTTTACTTCCATGCCTGGCTGCATGTAATTGCATGTATCCAAGATCCTGTATCGGCAAAATCATTGCCAACTGGAACATCTGCTGGGATATCAAACACTGTTACCTGCTTGTCTGCAAGCCCTCCTTCCCAGTCCAAGTGATCCCTGGTCACTAGCACCTGAAAATGTATCCTTTCCATGGACCTAAATGGAGTGGACTGACTGGGAAGTAATGTTTATTTTTTTACAGCTTAATTAAGAATTGTTACCTCTGATGCAGTATCCTTATTAGAAAGGGTTTCCTCACCCTCTTATGGCCAAGGTAACAACCCTTGTGCTATAAAGAAAGGATGGAACATCCCCCTCTTGTGACCTATGGGACAGTGAGATGCAACAAGTGTGCATTCTGTCAGTACATTGAAACCAACAGATTATTTGTACACCCCATAACACAGAAATCATATAAATGTAGTGCCATGGGGGACTGTCAAACTAAGGATGTGATATATTTAGCCCACTGTGTATGCTGTGACGCATTCTATGTTGGGAAAACCAACAGATGCCTCAGAGAATGGATACGGGATCACTTCTACTGTTTTAGGAGAGGGCAGGAACATAGAGCAATAGCCAAGCATATGTTGCAGCAGGGGGGAGAACCATTATTTTAATTTCTCCATTGTAGACAATTTAGCAGAAAATATGAGAGGTGGGGATTTAAGTAATAGAACTGAACAGAAAGAACTTAGATGGATTTTGACACTGGCTGCATATAAATCATTGGGGCTGAATGATTATATATCCCTTAAACCTGTTCAGAAGAACAGGAAACTTAGGAAGAAAGTAGTATGAAGCAATCTGCTGTGCTCTGGAACTAGGGTTATGTTTCAAATAGGTCATGCAAGCATGCTTTACAGTGCTTTTGGGCTTTTTACACACATTTTTATATATTTTTTATACACACTTTTTATGTGTTTTTTATATGTATTTCTACATGTATTTTTATATGTATTTTCTACATATATGTTTTTATCTGATTTTAAAGAGTGTGTATCTCTTTGAATCTGGAAAGCATTGGAGTCTTGTATTCTCCACTTGGATTGGTGGGTCTTGTGTGATGTGTATTATAAAAAGGGGATTGTTTTTAAGCATGTTTGTTTTGGTCTGAGAAAGCAACCAGGAGAGGTTATGAAAGCTACCTATGCAATAAAGGTTTCTGTGGAACTTTATTTGGATTCTTACTTGGATTTTTATTGGATTTTGGCTTCTCCTTGGTTTTAGTGTTTGGAACATTTTTTCTTTTACATTTTTTCATTTATATTCCCCAGGATTCACTAATCCTCCGTGTAAGACTAGATTAGTCTTACACGGAAGAGCCAGTCTAAGAGTAAGATGGCAGCGCGACATGCATATTAATGAGGGTGCGCTGCCTCAACTCTAAGGCTAACACGGAGTGTGCACGAGTGAAGGGGGCGTGTCGGACTTCCGAGCAGTCCAAAAATCCATGCCCCTGCAAGTCTGACACTCAGGAAATGTCTACTTACATGAGTGAGTCCGCTCAAATGTGTACATACCCAGCACTACACTCCCCCACATTCTAAACCCTTGTACAATTATAAAATGTAAATTTTTTTTTTTTTATTATTTCCGACATAGCTGCCTGTATTTGCTCATGTTTGCATGAGTTTGCCCATTGCTTAGCTACAGTTAGCAGTTTAGACACCGAAGAGGATAATAAGAAACTATATGCAAATTAAGCGAAATAGCGATAGCGTAGTGGTAGAGCCTCCGTGCAAAGAGGATGCATTCCCGGCTCGAGTCCCACCACTCCCCCCTCTATTTTCTGTTGGAAATCTGTATATAAAAATAATTTCTGACATTTATCATTTACATTTTTGCAAAAAGCATTGAAATGGCCTATGAAGTAGTGAATAAATTTTATATATATATATATATATATATATATATATATATATATATATATATAAGAAGGTGAAATGGTTATGCATACTGATGGATGCATGAGTAACGTATCTTAAGTAATGTGAAGCACTGCTAAGCAAAGTTTACCAGTATTAAGCATATTTAAATGTAATTACTCGTAGCTGAGCACTGCGTTAACTAGCACAATGGCTTTGCACAGAGCTGCGTATCGCACAAACTAGCGCAAACAGAACATGTTTGTGCGAAGCTGCGCACCGCGCTAACTAGTGCAATGTTGGGCAACATCGGGCAATGTTGAGCAATGTAGAGCACCGTAGAGCAATGTGGAGCAATGTACAGCAACGTTGGGCAAAGTTGAGCAAAGTCGGCTAAACACAGCCACACTTCCTAGCCAGTCTGGCCAGTAGTAAAATAAAAAGCAATGACAGGCCTTGAACTCAGGATACTGTGCACCATAATCACAGTACTGAACCACTAAGCCATGACAGCTTTTCATAAGCATGCACTTTCAACACACACATACATATGAATGGAAGTTTACTCATTGCTAAGCAGGTGTGTCTTCAGCTGAGTTTTTTCAAAACTGACCAATCACAAATAAGTGCGGGAAATGATGCATATTTAAGCTTCATAGGTGGGAATACTTGCCATAACTGGTTGTAGCTCCCATCTGCAGGCAGCAATGGCCAGTGCTGGAGAGGGCTCTCATTTTTTGGGGCATTGAGGAGTCAAAAGTAATGGTTTGGCTCCTTGTCCATAATCATGAGGATAGACTCCTGCGAGGCCAGTACCAGGGCACCCAATACAAAGCGGAAGCCTGGGACCATCTATCTCATAAACTCACCAGTGCCACAGGTGTCCCTTGGACTGGTGAGCAAGTCAGATACCACCACACAGACCTGAAGAGACGCAATGCAGGTCAACTGGACCAGTGGATCCAGGAGGCCTGTGAGATGGAAAATGCCCCACTACTGAGTAAGTAGCCATGGAATTAAGCATGTAAGAATTGCTATTCTAGTCTATACTATGGATAGGTATGTCTCAATATCACTTCATTGACTTCACAGCTGCAGGTGTCCGTGCTGCGAATCAGCAAGCCTATGCAGATAGGCTGCTAAGGCTGAGCCACCAGGCAGGTTAGTAATTATTCAGCTTGTACTGTTATGTAAAATAAATGAGAGACCCTGAAAAAATGTGTTTTAACACAATAAATAAAGGTATAATAATTCTCTAATAATTATTCTGCATGTACTGTTATATAAAATAAATGAGGGAGCCTCTAGAAAAGTGTTATAAGTCTTTAATAAAGGTATAATTCCTGGAGTGTGTCTGTGTCATTTTCTTTGATATGTTGTTGTACTCTTGCATTATAGAAATAGTACTGTTGTATTAAGCGCTGTTAACACACAGTTGGGTAGGCCCATATAAAGTGGATGAAGGGAGTGCCAGTAGCTTTTAAACATATTCACAGTCCTCAACTGTTGGTTCATGCCCAGCATGTACAGTTTAATCTGGCACATGAGTAGCTTGGTACTGTGTTCCCCAGAAATGTCATTGTGCTGGCAGAAATGTAGGGAGCTGTTAACATATAACTGAAAACTTCACCTTAACATATCTAGATAAGTATAGGAAAGTAGAGCTGTCAGTGCACCATCTCAGCAGTAGTGTGTCTGAGCAACTCACAAAATATGTAGCAGTAACATCTGCATCCCGGACAGTTTGTATGTCAGATACAGCCCATGTATATAAAGATCTAGCAAAACCCATTTCCCAATTTAAGGATAATTGGGTAGTGTAATAATACATGTAGGGGACATATAACTGTAGTTAATAGGAATGTAGTATAAACTAGAAGGATATATAAGTTGTTAATGGAGCTATCATTTTCACCCTACTGTATGTGCATAAAAAATGCAATTCCACACCTCAATGGGTATGTCTAATCTCAAAACATTTGTTGGGACATATGTCCTATTGGTTTATAAATATATGCATTTATTTCAATGCATGTGCCCTGTTCAAATACCACAATATTGGTGGCCTGTTGCCATCAATTAAACCTACATGCTGTTGTAATGTCCACTGTTGTTCTATATATGCATGTGTCATGCATGCTGTTCAACTGTTGGAAATCTGCTGTGTTGGGTTAATGGGAATACTTCTGCATGCTGTTATAACTAATTGGGAATGCTGTTGACTGTTACTAACCCATATTTTCATTAAATACTCCTAAACATAGAATATATGGGAAGGCCGGTCCCAGCGGACCCACCTGTCCCATCTCAGCTGGTGATGGCACCTGGCACCAGCAGGTCCGGTGCCAAGCCTAGGACCTCCTCCTCCATTGGCCCTGTGCCACCTTCGGGTGGCAGCACTGCAGGGGATGGGGCTCAGCCCCCCCCCATTCAAGCAAGGGTGGAGGAGGGCCACCTATCACCCTCCGAACGGTCCGGGCTGTGGTCTGTAGGGAGATTGAGCGTTCTGTCGCTGATCCTCTATGCTAGCTTGAGGCAGGAGTGGCGCGACTCATGGGTAGGCCTGCCTGTCCTACACAGCCTCCAGCACAGCCACCCTCTGGGCTGTGAAGGCACAGTAGTGACTGCCCATGGGTGTGGATCTCAGTTCCACTGTTGCCATCTGTGAGCTCTTGGGTTTGCGATTTCCAGACATCCTTCCCTGTCAATGGTGTTCACCCACCACATGTGTCATATTCCACCCCTGTATGCATCTTGTTTGTCTTGTCTGTTTACCTCCCCAACCTACCTCCCCAAATATACCTACATCCCCTACCCCACATTACACTCTCACCTGAAAAAAAAGGGCAATCTGCTCCCAAAAAAAAATTACGCCCCATACATAGCTGCCCATTTTGCACACGTGTCTGCTGGACACATAAACTGATATTTAATTGGCAGTACAACATACTTTGTTGTCCTCACCCCTCTCTCAGGGGTGGAAGGTTTCATATTTCCCTCTAAATTTATTGCATATGCACAGCTATTGCTGTTAAAGAAATGGGCAGCTGTGGACCTTCCCTACATCCATCCTGCACATCCCAAGCTGTTTTCCCTACTGTCTTTCCCTCTTTGTGCCCCCTGTTCACCACTTTCCTATCTCCCCATTTTCTTTTCTTTCAAAGAAATGAGCACGGGGGTTAGCGGGAGTAAGCACTATTAAGCAGTAGTTAGCGGGTTTGCGTGAGTGTGCGCTTGTGTGCACTTAGGTAAGCATTGCTAAGCATCATGCAAACCCACTTACAACTGCTTAAAAGTGCCTTAGTAACTCTGTATGTCAGGGGCCTTGTTCTGCTCAGCAGCAAAATAAAACACCTCTGTCAGTCTCGAACCCCGGACCTTGGACACACTAGACTGCATGAAGTACCACTAAGCCATGGTAGACATACAGCAAGTTGGTGCTGAAATAAATATATCATGCATCAGAATGAGTGGATGTAAAGGAAAAATAGAAATGCCATAACACAAATCTTGTTCTGTGGATCTTTACCAGCAGATGTTGTGGAATTGCATTACATGACTGTGAAAAGAGAACCAGCCATTCTAGCAGGAAATAATGTTACAGCAGCACTTTACAACCCCCACACAGTATCATAGCAGGACAAACACTGGCATATCTGATTAGGGCAGAGGCCATACTTCCCAACTGTGACTAATTTTCAGGGATGTCCATGATTTTGAAACAAATTTTAGCTGTGTCCCTCTGAATCCCGCAGAAAAGTACTGATGTTAGGCAGAAAGGTGGGGAATTACACTTAATGAATAATGACAATAAGTAAGAGTTAGACACTGCTTGTAATTCAGAAAAGGTGCATTAATCCATATGCTCTGGTTCTCTCAAAGTCTCAACTTAATGTCTCTAATATTTTAAAGGTGTACCTCACTTTTACCTACTTTTCCCTGAGTCTGTTCAAATATGTACCTGAGTGTTTCAGAGGCCTGGCAGAGGCAGAAACACACAAGCATATCAGCTTTTCTGCTGTTACACACTGTGCAAATAGCTTTGGAAGGAGTTCCAGAAGCATACCCTTATGTAGGAGTACAACACTGAAATACCAAAGGATGTAGCCATGTACTGGTAGCAACCAACTGTGACAATGCCATTGTTCCAGTGCTGAAAAGACTGGTGTGGTGCACAGACAAAGAATAACAGGCTAACCTCTGGCTACCATCTGGATAGGTCCACAGTTGGGAGCCACGCAGACAGACTACTTGCCTTGATAAACTAACAGGTACACAGCAACCCTTTAAGTCCAGCAAGTTAAAATTCACACAATAATACATAATGGTCTCTGTACTTCTGCACACCTACCCAAATGTACTATATACCTGTGTGTTCAGGGTCTACCAATGATGTAGGTAGGCATACTCAGTACTGACATTTGTCCAGTTTTCTTGAGCAACCTGTGCTAATGTCAACACTAAAAAAGCACAAACTGTTGAGAAGTGAGTAAATTAATATTCACGGTATAGCAGTTCACAAACAGTTCATGTGCCAAAAGAATACATCTCAGTAACTACTTTTGTATGGCAGTTAATTGTATAATTAGAAAAGAAAGTACATACTCCCATGTATCTTGTGTTAGCATTTGGAGGGGTGAGTACAATTCTACACTGACAAGTGTGTACTGGAAGCAGCAACATTCAGGTCTGAGTACGACATTCATATCACTGGCTACACCCCTGGCTTCAGATATAAGAACTATACCAACCTTCTGACTTAAACAATGATGTCCACAGCAAACAAGCATGAGCCCCATTTTGGAAAGCTGAAAGGGCTACGCCTACCTGAGTTAGCAATTTATAGCATTGGGTTGCTATGACAGTGATTACTGCAATTACCACACAGCAGGCTGCATGCAATTAGCAAATGGTGGCCACCAATTGGTGCAGAGGCCATCACATGCACATGTGCAAATACCTATAAAAGCAGGCGGTAATTGCTGCCCACAAACTCAATCACTCTATTGCAGAGACTGAGAGAGAGACAGAGAGAGAGAGAGAGACAGTGAAAAGCAAAAGGAAAACGGAAAATAAATAATACCAACTCATACAAAGGAAAGGTATGTAACAGATATGTATTTACTGGCATGTAGTAGATGTTTTTGAAGAGTAGTCTACATAATGTGAACCATTCATATGTGGCAGCAGTACGTATCTATGCACAGATATCCTGCTTAACTACTGCCATGGACAATTCAGTGTGTAGCTGTGTGCAGTGGGACATAATTGTGAAATATGTAGCTTAGCATTAAATGTCAAACATCTGATCCATGTTATCTGTGTTCTGTCTAGTAGTGTGGACAATGGCTGTTTGGAGGATTAGCACAAACATTTATATAAACATGGTTGTGACAGAGTAACACATGCATGATAGTCATATTAAAGTTTAGCTTAGCATTGGCAACTGCTGTACCAGGCTAGTATGCTAATCTAGCATTTGTAGCTATATATCCCCCCTCCAATGTTACTGTGTGTTCACATGTGACACCTGTTGATGTTGCAGCAAGGCCCAACAGTTCAGCTGTGAGGTCCAGGGACTTACAACAGTGTGGACCTTGTGTGTGTATGGCACACATGTACGGAGATATATATATGTGTCATATATATTAACATCTGTATATGTGCATAGAGCAAGGGACATATTGCAACTGTTTGTGAAGGGTGGACATATATATGTTGGTGAAGGTTGTTATGTGCATATTTGTATGTAGGTTTTATTGTGTGACAAACAAGACAGCATACAGTGCTGGTATATGACATATGGTGGTTAAACACTGTGTGTGTTTTGTTCAGTTTACAATGTTGCCTGCTAAAGCTACCTGGGCTGAGAACACTTTCAATGTATTTCTCACAAGACTGTGTGATATTATTACATGACTGTATACCTCACATCCTTTGTATAATTGATATTCCCACCTTGAAAGATGGACTGTATATGTGTCTATATGTATATGTATATGTACACCAATGGATGTGTATATGTGTGTGTATATATATATATATATATATATATATATATATATATATATATATATATGTGTGTGTGTGTGTGTGTGTAGAGGGAGAGTCATATATAGTCATACACATCCACATCTACTTGTTGCAATAGATTCTATGTAAAGTTGACTGAGTGTGATGGTCAATGTGTTGGTGAATGTGCCAAAGATGTGTATTTGTGGGATAGCTTAGTGGGAAACTGTTTCTGTCATGGTATTATGTGTCCTTACTTTGATCCCAGCAAGAGCTGTGTATGCTGTTGTTAGGCAGATAAAGCACTATGGCATGCAGTCTGATGTAGTCCCTTGGTGTTAACTGGGGTGTGTCATTGGAGGCTAAAGCACTACATGTATGCTTATTGATTGGTACTGATGTTGAATCCAAATCCTGTATGAACTGTAGTACTACCTGAAGCTGTAGGCCTAAACAGCAAAGTATGGTGTATGTCCACATTGCTTGGAACCACTGTTTAGTGTGGTCCCTGTAGTCCTCACAGATTACATTCCTCAGGCTTAATGTTTTGTAAGTACTGACACACAGTACTGTATGGTGCACACGTAAAGCTTATCTGGTTGCCACACCTTTGTGTCTTGTAATTATGTCTGATGTGTGTTTGGGTATGCCTGTAACATGTCCTCTGTCATATGTGTTACAAGATATAACTGCGTATCTAGCAACATTTATAGTTTACTACAGCAGTATCCCACCTATATCCACAATTGTGCACATATTTTGGCCACGGGATTGCCATCAACAAGTTGTGTGGTATAATGGTAATACTGTAACTGGACTTTACAAACATTGTGATGGATGACATATTTCTTTATGCATTTGCTTGATCTATACCTTCTGTGCCTAGGTGGTGCATTGTGTCGCATACAGTGTGCCATGTACTGTTGTATAGTCTTATATAGTGATTTTATTTTGTTGCTGTGCAGAACATGGTTTATTATATAGAGCATGCCAGGCACTTTCAAGCAGTTGTGGGGTGCGCACTGATAAGTGGTATTGAAAGTGTTTAATCTCAGTCAGCTAATAGGTTGCTATATATGGCAGTTCAGTGATATCTGTACTGTATAATGTTAAGTGTGTCATATGACTTGCTCAGACATATTTTTTCTTTGTCTTCCAGGGATCATGGCCCACCATCATAATCCCAGCTACAGTACTGCTGAGGATGACATTATTACCAGCTGTCTGATTCAGCACTACAGCCTACTATTCTTGAGAACCAGCCAAGACCAGCATGAGCGTACTGCACTGTGGCAAGATGTTGTCCGGAGGTTAAATGACATAGGCATGCATAACCGGACATATGAGCAGGTATGCCATCACTGCAGTGATTTACTGAGACATGTCCATCAGCGTGCTTCTGATGTCCGTAGACAACAGCTTGCAACAGGTGGTGGGGTTAACATCCATCCCCCCTCACCAGAGTGGAGGAGCTGCTCCTGAGCCTGGTGGCACCTGCCCAACAACAACAACAACAGCAGACATTTACCTTGATGGAGGTTGGGGCCACCCAGCAAGAACACATGGAGCGTGCAGATAACATGGCATATCTGTAGACTACTGTTACCTCTATTGGTAGATCATGCATATGTGAGATGTGTACTGTGTAGTTAGAAGATGTGGAGCCTGTTGTTGTGCAATACTGATCATTTGGAACATAATCTGTAGGCCTGTGAATGTAAACTGTTGTACTATTGTAAGATTGCAAACCGACAGTAGCAATGCCACAGTTGTCGACACTGACAAACTGTCTCATATCCATGTAGGTTCCTCTGGTATGACAGCAAGGCAGCAGACACATGCTGGTGAGTGTGTTCTACATTTATTATTGCAAATAAAAAGTGCATGTCATAGTTAAGGTGTAGGTCATGTACACATGTAACACACCTACGCATAATGCATGCTGTACATGGTTGCTGTGAGACTACGCACATCTCATTAATGTGATTAGCTGCCTCAAACACATGCAATACACAGACCATCTCAAACAAATGTGGCTACACTGTAGTGACCATTGGATAGGCAGAGTCGATATGCATGCACACAACATACACAACTATGTCATACACAGAACATGTTAACATGCTACACATGAAGTATTCACAAACCCTCTGTAAAGTCACACTCCAGTATCCCAAATGTCATCCACACAGCACACATAATATACCTGAGGGGTAGAGGCTTATCATGGGGCAGTGAAACACACTGCAACACACAACATATTCATGTTAGACAACTGACTGTGAAATGGCGAATGTAGCCATGGTAGTGCAGTTCTGGTACAGCATGATAGGTGCTGGTTTGGGACACATTTGTAGCCTTGAGTGACCACATGATGTTTCATGATGATGGCTTATGGTACTACACCCCATCCAGTTATTGTAACCACAGTACTACACATAGCTTTCATTGCTATACACCTCAATGTTGTGTGTGTGCAAACATATGCACCTATAAACAATATGCATACCAATCACCATTTGCACAACCGACACATATATGTCTTGTAATGCTATTGAGTGGCTAGGTCATATGACACACAATGGGTATGTGTGATGTTTAAATATGCATTTGTGTTTTAGCATGCCATGTCATGGATGACACTGGCATGTCCACAATATGAGCTACACTCACCATAACTACTGTACATTGGGTATGTGAACCAATGGTATTCCATCAGTTATACATGCACCACTGATCTTGTGTGTATACACATCATGCATGAGCTAAAACTGTGTCCACAATTATTTGCTAAAGACATAGAGGCTTTAATCAGAATTGGATATCTATGTGACACACTGATACACATCCAGCCATGGTATGTATACCTGTGAGTGATGGTGCACAGTACATTAAAGAGTTTTTAATACTTGCACAGCAATGTTGTGTCCATGTATACATTGCGTTCCAGGGGGAGGCCAATCACCGAACAACAAAACACATGCATCAAAGCCATGTATACTGTTAGTAAGAAGGACTGTCTACACTCGCACTGCATGCTGTTGAGCAACACATGACCTGCATGCTGACATGTGTGATATGACTGTCTGGCTTGTGATACTGTAGCCCACTATCAACTGCTATTGAGTATGTTCTGAGATTGCTGGTGGTGTGTGTGTGTGTGTGTGTGTGTGTGTGTGTGTGTGTGTGTGTGTGTGTGTGTGTGTGTGTGTCTGCTTTAGTGAGGAGTGTATTTGTGTGCATGTGTTCTGACATCATGTACAGGTCTTAAAGTGTGTTTCCTGTTTTACTCTCACAGGTGCTGAGGTTGGGCTGGTTCAGTGCAGCAGGGAACCTGATGTCACTGACACAAATAGTGATAATGAGGATAGGTGTGTTGAGGCACAGGCATGTTTGTCAGGGTCTGTTGTTGGGCCACCAATTGACACTACACAAGTCTCCACCCCATTCATGCACACGGTCATACTGCCTGTACATCCATCATCACCAATGCCCTTAGCAGAAAGACAGTGTACAGTCGGCAATGGTCAGAACAGTGTGGTATCTATGGCACATGCATCAGGACACAGCAGCCATAGCCAGATGTCTGGAATGGTACCACATAGGTAGATGTCCAGGGGGTCTCGTCAGAGCACTGCTGGTCATCATGCTCCTGGCAGACATGCCACAACTCTTACAACCACACGCATGTTCCAGGCTGTCATGGAGGCACAGGCACGTATGGAGCGGTACACCAGACAGGGACTAAAGGCACAGAGGGTTCATAAAACCTCTGTAAATGACAGTATCTGTGACCTAGCAGGTGCCATACATAATTACACTGAGGTCATTGATAGACGTTGGGGTGAGACATTATATGTCCTCCACAATGTCATGTCCATGTGTCAGGACAGTGCGGGACAGTTGAGATGTGGACGTGGACATATGCCAGCAATATCATCAGCTGGCAGTCACTGTGGATGTCCATCAAGTCATAGCTGCTCCCGTAGTGCCAGTATCAGCCCCGGCAATGTTGGGGGGGGGTGTCCATAGACCGTCCTAGAAGACCACATGCACGTGGCTCTGGCCAGTCCCAGCAGGGACCTGGATCCAGTGGACATATGTCAACCTCTGAGGATAGTACCCAGTCTGGATTAATACCTGATACTGTCTGTAGCACCCCTGCCAGCCACAGGTTCCATATCCGTGGCCAGAGATGGTGATCTGTAAAGCCTGCCAGGTACAGTCTGTAGCTGTCCCACAAATCCCCATATATGGCAGCCACATGGTGGATGCAGACACACACACATAAACCAGACACCTAGGGCAAACACATACCTGCACACATTGCATCCACATTGGCCCATAACAGTACTTTTGGCTCTCACACACACACTCACACACACATGTCAATTGTATGGCCCAGTGTAGGCCTCTGGCAAACCAACAACACACCCTGTGCATATGATGAAACCTGTGCCACCTCCTGTCACCTGTAACATTGATGCAGGAACAGGCTAACATGGTGCTGATGCACAGGGTGACTTTATAACAGAATAGCAATGTTAGCATGTTGTCAGCAGTAAAGTGTAATGATATCCTGGAAGGTGTAGCTGAGCAGGCATGATGCATTAAAGCTATAATTATCAACGTAGTATTGTTTACACCAGTGTTTATTCCAATTGTGTATTGTCTGCCCATGTGCCACTTGGCTGATGTGTGTAGTTTTGTCAGCATGTGTTAGAGAGTGGACAGTAAGTGTGGGATGTGTGCAGCACAGATTTGCAGGTGTACATTTGTGAACATGGTTGAGGTGCACTGTCTGCATGTACATGCATATTGGACACATGGGCAGGGTGACATGCCCTGTATTAGACAGTGTTAACACTCCCTAGTTTCTATTGGTGGCCAGTATGCATTGTACTACACACATTTTGGAACTTGAGTACATGTGTGTGTATGACACGGTTTGACACTGTGCTGTGGGTGATACTGTTGTTACTATCTGTCATTGGTTTGCATTCTGGTAGCATACATAACCTCAACAGCCTGACCATAAACAATTGTTAGATGATGTCTTGACAACTGACACACAGATGTAGGACACACAGTAACATTTGCAGCCTTCAAGTACTATTCTATACCAGTAACCGGTGGTATTCACCTGCACTCAGTCCTGGGACCACTCCTGTTTGCCATATAGCTTTCTTAGGTACAAGCAAACACAGTAAGGATATGTCTGGCCACGTTTGGCAATGCATACTGTGGGCTATAATGCATTCTCCAGATGACACACACATCCTCCAAAAGGGTATCACACAGACAGATACCTGGTGTCAAACCCATGCTGTAAAGCTATAAGCCAAATAAAGCATAGTCATCCACTTTTACAAAACATAGTATCCCCAGAGTACCACATAGGTAGTAGCCCCCAAAATGTTGAACAGGTACCGATGTATACACAGAGCCATGTGTTACGTCATCTCTCCTTTGATAATCACATTTCCAAAGGGTTTTGGAAATCCCTCTGTGGATCACATAAGCAATAAGGGGTCTGCATGCATATCCACAAAGGTTGTTGCACACCTATAATAACTAGCCATCTTTGACAGACTTTGCTGCTTTTGACCAGGTTTCAAATATACCTCAGGCATAAACCCTCACTCACACTATTTAATAGAAACCGTAATGAGCGTATGTGAAATGAATGATGTAGGCCAGGTATCACTGCAGTGGCTAGGCTTGTCACAAGCATACAGATGTGACCTAAGGTCTGGAAAGTGGCAGCACACTCTGGCAAAGATAACAGATGTGTTCATGGAGAAAGCAGGGTTCCCACCTATGAAATAATTGAGGTCACATGTATGTATATGTATTTGACACACAGCTACCTGACATGTGTAATGCACATACTGTTGTCATTGTGATATGTCATACAGTAGTAAAAGCAAAACCCACATTACATTGACCAACAGTGTCATACACACACAGTCACCAAGTGTAAGATTCAAATCTCTACCTATTTACTTTATGATACTAGAGCAGTAGGCATTAACAAGACACACTATACACATTACTGAGAGGTCTTCTTTCCACTGGTATATTTGTAGGATGGTGACATCATCAGACTTGACAAAGATGAGTATACCACTTTTAAGGTGTTTCAGTAGTCTTCAAAAAGGCTGCTCCTCACCAAGGAGACACAGATACTCCCATATAGTTGGGCAAGTGCAGGATTCAAACCTCTACCTAACTACTTTATAATACCAGAGTAGAACGCATTAACTTGACATGCTATACACATTACTGGGGACTCTCCTTTCCACAGGTATATTTGTATGATGGTGACATCATCAGACTTGACAAAGATGAGTATAACACTTTTAAGGTGTTTCAGTAGTCTTCAAAAAGACTTGTTTTTGCCAAGGAGGCACACACACACTCTCACACAGTTGGTGAGTGCAGGATTCAAACCCCTACCTAATTTCTTTATAATACTAGAGCAGTATGCAGTATTCAGTCACATACTGCCTGCTCAGAGGTGACCTGTGCCTGACATACAAGGCCATGTCCAACCCGGAATTAATGGACATGCTCCACCTCAAAAAATCCAAATCTACCAGATCCACTAGAGCAAGTTTACTTAAACCTTAGCACGGATATAAATAGGACATGCTGGAGGGATAGATTTGTCACCCAGAGACTCCCTATGCTGTGGAATAAAATCCCAGTCCATGTGAGGCAGAGCACCTCGATGGCTCTGTTCAAGAGAAATCTTGACTGGTGGATGGGAGATCGAGGTTTACCCTGGAATCATCTCTGTGTCACTGCTGGACAGAGGCACAACAAACTAATGGGCACAATATTTTTTAACATAAGGGGTGGCGTAAGCCACAAATCTTTGGGCTAGGCTTATAAATGCCTTAGGGCAGATAGCCTAGTATAAACCTATGAACCTATGCATTAACACGATGTGCTATACACATTATTAGGAGGTCTCCTTTCCACAGGTATATTTGTAGGATGGTGACATCATCAGACTTGACAAAGATGAGTATACCACTTTTAAGGTGTTTCAGTAGTCTTCAAAATGGCTGTTTTTCTTCAAAGGAACACACCCACACACAACTGGCAAGTGCAGGATTCAACCCCCTACCTGATTACTTTATGATACTAGACGAATATGCATTAGCACAACGTGCTATACACATTACTGGGAGTTTTCCTTTCCACAGGTATATTTGTAGGATGGTGACATCATCAGACTTGACAAAGACGAGTATACCACTTTTAAGCTGTTTCAGTAGTCTTCAAAAAGGTTGCCCCTCTCCAAGGAAACACACACACACACTCTCATATAGTTGGCAAATGCAGGATTCAAACCCCTTCCTAATTACTTTATGATACTAGAAAAGTACACTTTAATACAATGTGCTGTACACATTAATGGGAGTTCTAATTTTCACAGGTATATTTGTAGGATGGTGACATCATCAGACTTGACAAAGATAAGTATACCACTTTTAAGGTGTTTTAGTAGTCTCCAAAAAGGTTGCTCTTCTCCAAAGAAACACACGCACACACTCTCATATAGATGTCAAGTGCAGGTTTCAAACCCCTGTTGAACTACTTTATGATACTACAGCAGTATGCATTTACACAACACACTATACAAAGCACTGAGAGCTCAGTTTTCCACAGGTATATTTGTAGGATGGTGACATCATCGGACTAGACAAAGTGGGTTACATTAGGTGACATTAGGTGGGCTACATAGAAGGAATTTCTAAACACTTTGGCAATGTGATCATCAAAGGAGAGTTTACTATCTACCTGGGTCCCCAGGGCCATAATTACATTCTCCATACATACTGGATTACCACCTATGTGGTAATTTGTGTGCACTTTGTTTTATCCAAAGGGGATGACTATGCATTTTTTGGCATTCTGCTTGAGGGCATTGTTTTGACACCAGGTATCTGCAAACTTGTTCAGCCACACTCCTCCCATGCTTGCCTGTACCTCTGAGCAGTTTCTACTGAACAGGTGGGGTCCCAGGACCAAGACCTGTGGGATGCCATTTGTGACTGGTTTAGAGTCGGACATGGCACCCGCAACTCTGAACATGTGTGTCTGATCTGTGAGCCAGTTGGCCACCCATCCTGTGACATAGGTGTTAATGTTCAAGCTGGTAAGCTTGTCCATGATGCCAGAGTGGGGAATGGTGTCAAAGGCCTTAGTGAGGTCCAGTTGGGCTGTGTGGACTACTTTCACCTCCATTTGTGTCCTTGGTAACTGTTTCAAAGAAGTCATCTAGGTTTAGGAGGCATGATGTGCCTTTAACAAAGCCAAGTTGAGTAGAGTCCAGTGTCTGGAGGTTCCCAATGTCTCTGTTTATGGGTTCCATGATAATTTGCTCCATAGCTTTGCAGACCAGGCTGAGTAGGCCTATAGGGCAATAGTTTCCAGGTTCTGTTGTGGCACCACCTTTGTGGAGCTGGATGACTGTTGCTGTATGCCATTCTTTGGGTGCGTAGCCTGTGGTAAGGTTGAGTCTGGACAGTGAATGTAGGTGAGGGTGTAGTTCCTTTTGGGGCTGGTGTAAGACGCAGCCTGGGACACCATCCAGTCCCATTGATGCTGTGTTCTTAGCTTTGGAGAGGGCTGTTTTTACCTGCATGTCCATGAAGTCTGGGGCTCTACATTCTTCTGGGATGGGCACAGGCCCTTTTGGGGGTGATGGGGGTGGAGTTTGCACTGAACTTGTCCACCAGGATATGGGCAATGCCAGTTGGTTCAGTGTATTTTTTGCCATTTTGCAGTAGCTGACAGCATATTTGAGAGTTGCCACCTAAATGTTTGGTATAGCTAACAAAGGGTTTGTGGTTGTTATTCTTACATTTCTTGGCAGTTTGTCTTTAGAAACTGGCCTTGGATTATTTTATGAGCGATCATTGTTTCTTCCTAATAATGATCAGTGATGCCTTTCCTTTTGTGAAGTTTGCTCTATCATGTGTTCGTTTCCTCCTTCTGTTGTATAGCTTATTTATAGGCAATGACAGCCAGATTGGTTTCTAATTTTTGGAGGAGTGCGTCTTGGTTTTATTTGGGATGTCTCGATCCATGCATCCCTGTAGATGCTCATAGAATGCACTTGTAAATGATTCTGCAGATTGTATACCATTATCCTATAGCAAGGGGGCTTTGGAACTTTCCACTTTGGTCTTGAGAAGTGTGCAGTTTGCTTTTGAAAATTTCTTCACAGTGGTTTCCTTGACTGGGGGGGGGGTGTGGATGTCCAGTGTGATTACTTTATAATCTGATATTACCAGCAAGGGGTTTATCTCTGTTGTGGAACACTGGCACCCCATGTTGGTGATGATCAGGTCCAGTATGTTGTCATCTCTAGTGGGCATGGTGACGAGCTGTTCCAGGGTGTTTGAGTTTTTAAACTCTAGGAAGCATTGGGCAAAGGACATTGTACACGAGTAATTCTCCCAGTCAATGTTTGGGTAGTTGTAATCTCCTCATATAATGGTGTTTGGTAGGACCTTTATATTTTCCACTGATCTCAGGAATACTGATTGAGGTTCCTGAGACAAGGTAGGTGATCTGTAGCAGGCTACAATCTGATAAGCAGCTTTGCCTAATGTTAGTTGCACTTGCATGGTCTCCAAGGCCTCATGCTGTGCCACTAACCTGAAGGTGTGGGTATCCATAATGTAAATGGATACACCCCTTCCTTTTGTATTTCACTCTGGGTTTTGGGGCCGAAGATCAGAGGGATTGTGAGTGTTTTACGTGGAGCATGTCCAACAGCTCTGTGTTTGACATAGCTTTGTATGTTAGGCAGAGATCACCTCTGAGTAGGCGATATGCAAGAGAGTACAGCTGGAGCATTTTGAGACGGTCTGTGTATGGCATGTATTTTAGGCTGCTAATGCTCTTTGTGAGGTATTTCTGCAGGCTTTCCAGTTGTTGTAGATGTCTTTTGAGGTACATAGCAAAAGGCGTGTTGTACTCTATTATGGATCTAGTGAGTGATGATTAGTGGGGAACAATGTCCTCTTCTATTCTGCATGAGACACCTTTTGTGATGAGGTGTGCCACATAGAAGGATTTCTTGACTACTGTGGGGATGTGATTATCACAGGTGTGTTCACTGTCCACCTGTGACCCAAGGTCTCTTATCTCACTTTCAGTGTTAAGTATACTACCACCTATGTTGTAGTTTATGGCTACAGAGTTTTTACCAAAGGGGATGACAATGCACTTTTTGGCATTGAGCTTGAGGCCATGGCTTTGACACCAGGCATCTGTCTCAGTGAGGCCCTTTTGTAGGATGTCCACATCTTTAGTAGTTTCAATTATGGCTCCTAGTTTGCAGTCATCTGGAAACGTCATTAGCCACCGACCTTCCATGTTAAAGTTTACATCAGGGAAGTAGATACCAAACAGGAGAGGACCCAGGACTGAACCCTGTGGTACTGCACTTGTCACTGGTCCAAAGTTGTACTTGGAGTCTGCTACTTTCACAGTGTGTGTTCTGTCAGTGAGTCAGTTGGCAACCCATCTTGTGACATAGCAATTTATACCTAGTTTAGTGGGTTTATCTATAATTCCAGAGTGGGGGAATGGTGTTGAAAGCTATGGCAAGATCTACATAGGCTGTGTGAACCACCTTACCCTTGTCTACGGTTCTGGTGACTGCTTCAATGATGTCTATCAGGTTTAGGAGACATGATCTGCCTTTTACAAACTCAACATGGTTGTGGTCCAGAGTTTGGAGATTACCAATGTCTTTTTTTATAAGTTATATGATGATACATTCCATGGCCTTGCAGAGCAGGCTCATCAGGCTAATAGGGCGCTAGTTCCTGGGGTCCTTGGTGGCTCCCCCCTTGTGCAGTGGGATAACCGTCACTGTACGCCATTCAGCAGGCACAAAGCCTGAGGTGAGGCTATGACTGAACATGATACGTAGGTGTGGTGCCTGTTCGTTCTGTAGTTTGTGTAGAACACAGCCTGGGATGTTATCTGGTCCCATGGATGCTCTGTTCCTGGCTTTAGAGAGTGTTATTTTACCTGTGCAGCTGTGATGACAGCAACTCTGCAGTCTTCCGTTATAGAGATGTGCTCTTTCATGGGTGAGAGGGGGGTAAAGTTAGCACTGATCCTATCTGCCAAGATGTTGGCAATATCAGTTGGGTCTGTATATTTAGTGCCATTGAGCTGTAACTCAGAGCAGATCTGAGTGTTGCCATTGAGATTATTGACATAGCTATAGAATGCTTTGTGGTTGTCTTTAGAATCAGTGTTGATTTTGTTTTCATAACTAGCTTTGGAGGGTTTTATCAGTGATCACATCTTCTTACTGATGTTGATCATGGAGCTCCTCCCCTCATGGGATTTTACCCTCTTTTGCAACAGTTTCTTCCTTCTGTTGTGCAGTTTGTTTATGGCAGGGGAACACCAGATTGGCTTCCTTTTCTTGGAGGATAGCGTCTTGGTTCTGTTTGGGCTAGCACGATGTATGCAGTCATGTAAGTGCTTATAAAGTGCAATTGTGAAGGATTCAGTAGTCGTAACTGTATTGTCCATCTGCATGGGTGTCCGTCCTGCAGTTCAGCACTTCTGTCTTAAGAAGCATGAAGTTGGCTTTGGAGACATTTTTTAACATGGTTTCCTTAATGGGGGGTGGGTCCAGAATGTGGATATGTAGGGTAATTAGCTTATGGTCAGATGGGACCAATGAGGCGCTGACTTCAGGTGTGGAACACCGGTCACGCAGGACAAACCAAACCCCATAGCTAACACAAATAACTACAAAGTGAGCTAAATGCTACTCATTGCCAGAAGTCTCAGCCTCCAGATGCACACACTTGAGGCACTTCTCATTATGGAGAATATTGATATCTGTGCTGTAACAGAAACCTAGTTCAAGGCTCCAGACAGCACACCAGCACTACCAGGATACTACTCATTCCATACCTTCCAGCATCAGAACCTGAATCATAGCACATACAGTGAGGATGTATCCATATTCATCAAGGATACCTACACCTCTTTCTACATACTGTCTACAGGATATGTACCCATAGAATGTTGCACAGCAATGTTCTTCACACTCCACAAGGGTGGGGCCACAAAACCCCTTGGCATTCATGCTCTATGAGCCTGATGAGTGTGTTCTGCAAGGCAATGGAGCCAATCATAATGGAAGTCAACAATACAGAGATTGGGAACCTTCACACAGTTGAGCACATCCAGTTTGGCTTTGTGAAATGCAGACCACGCCTCCTGAACTGGGAGGATTTCTTTGACAGTTACCCAGGCTACCGATTATTGAAATGAGCTCAACACAGCCCACCTATACCTTGCTAAGGTCTTTGACACCATTCCCCAGTCAGGTATCATAGATGAACTCACCAACCTGGCCATGAATCCATACATCACAAGGTGGATTGCAAACTGGCTCACAGATAGATCCCACACATTAAGAGTTGCTGGCTACATGTCAGACTCTACACCGGTAATGACTGGTGTCCCCCAGGGTTCAGTCCTGGGGTCCCTCCTGTTTGGTATAGACTTCTCAAATGTACATGCCAACACAGGAGGGTTGTGGTTGACTAAGTTTGCTGGGAACTGTAAAGTGTTTGCCATAATAGATTCCCTGGAAGACAGACATATTCTCCAGAAGGGACTCTATGAGACAGATGTCTGGTGTCAGAATCATGGCCTCAAACTCACTGTGGAGGAATGCATAGTGATCCTCTTTGTTGAAAACAAAATACCCACAAACTACCACATAGGTGTTACCCCCTTAAAAATGACAAGGTGTTAAGGGATCTGGGGACACAAGTAGATAGTCATCTTTCCTTTGACAACCATGTTGCCAAAGTGATTGGGAGATCCTATGTGGCCCACCTAATCAACAAAGGGTTTGCATCAGGATCCAAAGAGATAGTGTTGGCACTCTACTCTTACGTCATCAGACTCATCATTGAGTACAGTGCACCATTTTGGATGTACTCGACTTAGCATATCCAGCAGCTGCAGAGACCACATAGGTACCTCACCAAGAGGATTACTGGCCTCAAACAGTTGTGTTATGCAACACAACTGGTAAAACTAAATCTGTTATTTGTTGTGTACCGCCTACTCAGATGTACACTCTGCCTAACATACAGAGCCATGTCCAACACATAACTGATGAACATGCTCCATCTACAGATAACAACATTGAGTCATTCTACACATTCCAGGGATATGAACCTCATCAGAACGATGACTACAACATGCTGGTGGGATAGAGAACCATCCCAGACACTTGCCTTACTGTGGAACAGAGTCCCAATGTACATCAGACAGAACCCCTCGCTGACACTCTTCAATTGGAACCTTGATGAGTGGATGGGAAACAGACAATTCATGCCAGGCATCACATCAGCAGCCCCACTAGAAAGGGGCTTAGGGTACTAAGTATTAGAACTAGGCCTTGGGAGACTACCCAATGGTGTGGTGAAAGCTGCACAACTTGCGTAGGCTGATATATGCCTCCGTGTAGATAGTCTACTGCATACCTATGAACCTATGTGACAGGTACATGTCTACAGATAGTAGGTGTACTTCATTCTACAGTCATGTTGTACAGCAGGCACATGGACCACATACACTGTAATGCTTACAGATACTGGTGGCTGTTTTGTACAATGGGAGAGATGTGCACCTCATGTCTTTCATGCCATTGGGATGTGTGCTGGGTGGGACAGTCCTGGATAGCTCCCTGTCATGGTCACCCTCTTACACACACACACACACATATATATATATATATATATATATATATATATATATATATATATATATATATATATATAGGTACATAGGTAGGTAATAGGCTATCTGCCTGAAGGCATATATTAGTATGGCCAGAGTGTGCAGCTATTACCACCCATGGAGTTAGTTACCTAGGCCTCTGTGTAGTAGAGCTGATGAAGTGATCCATGGCATGACAGTTCAGTTTCACATACACTGATCAAGGCTCTTCTGGAAGAGTGTCAGTGAGGGACTCAGCTTAATGTCGGTTGGGAGCCTGTTCCAAAGCAAGGGAAGTCTGTGAGTTAGTAATGTATCCCTCCAACATGTTCTATTTAATGTTGTGATGATGATATCCCTAGAGCATGTGGTACAGTGAGCTTGGGTTTACTTCAGATAGCGCATGTACATCAGTTCTGCATTGCACATGGACCTGTCTGTTGGGCAGAGATCTCCTGAGTAGACAGTATGCAACAAAGTACAGATTGAGTTAAATTCAGTCTTGTTGCATGGGGCAACTGTTTGAGGCCAGTAATCCTCTTGTTGAGGTACTTCAGTGGTCTTTCCAGCTGCTGAAGGTGCCTAGTCAGATTCATCGCAAGTGTGTTGTCGTACTCTCTGATGGGTCTGATGACAGATGAGTAAAGGGAACCTCCTTTGACCTACATGCAAAGACCTTGGCAGTTTGTGGGAACACATAGCATGATTTTCTGACCACTTTGTGAATGTGTTTCTGGAAGTAGAGATGACTATCCACATGTGTCCATAGATCCCTTATTATCACCTCCATATTTAGGGTGTTGGCACTTATGTGGTATTTGTATGACTGTAGCTCGAGGCCATAATTTTGACACCACATCTGTCTGACTGAGACCCTTTTTAAGGATGTCTCTGTTGTCCCAAACATTGATTATTACAACTTTTTTGCAGTCAACCACAAACTTTGCTAAACTTAGCCCTCATGTGTTTGACTGTATTTCTGAAAAGTATACACCAGACAGGAGGGGTCACAGGACTGAGCCATGGGGGACAGCAGTTGTTACCAGCTTGAACAGGAGACCACAATTCTTACATTGTGGGATCTATCTGTGCCACAGTTGGCAATCCATCAGATGACATACATATTTATGCACAGGTTGTTGATTTTGTGGATATGACATGCGTCCGGGATGTTGGAAAATGGCTTTTCAAGGTCTATGTAGGACGTGTGTAGCTCATTTCATTGATGTATGTCCTGGGTGACTGCTTTGAAAACAGTCTAACAGGTTTGGGAACCATGATCTGCTCCTGACCAAACCAAAATTGGTAGGGTTGTGTGTTTGTAGGCTCCCAATAGCTCTGTTTATGAGCTCCATCATGATGGACTCCATGGCCTTGCAGATCAGGCTTAATAGGCTTATAAGACAATAGTTCCCATGGTCTGTTGTGCACCAACACTTGTGGAGTGTGCCAAACGTTGCTGTAACGCATTCAACAGTTTCATATCCTGTACAGAGGGTGAGTCTCAACAGACTCTTCAGGTGCAGGGTCTGTTTGTTTTGGAGTTCACATATGACACAGCTAGGGAAACCATGTCATCCCATAGATGCCGTGTTTTTAGGTTTGGAAAGTGCTGTTTAACCATTGTATATGTGATTTCTGGGTTTTCACAATCTCCAGGTATGATAATGGGCCCTTTTGTCAGTGAGAGGGTGGTAAATATGTATGAACCTGTCTGACAAGATGTTGGCAATGTCAGTCATGTACATGTATTCATTTACAGTTTGCACTAACTCAGAAAATATATGAGTTTACATTGATATTTATGACATAGTGAAAGAAAGCTTCATGGTTCTCTATAGACTCTTTGACAATATTTTTGCCAGAACATGGATTGGATAATGTTAGGAGTGCTCATTGTTTATTGATGATACTGATCAGAGATTTATTGATCTTCTTTGAATTTTCACTTTCTTTGAACAACTTAAGTACTTGTAGTACATAGTTTGATTATGACAGGAGTCCAATATATTATATGGGTCTGTTTTCATATAACTGTGTGCGCAAGGCAGGATTGGTGAATAGTGACAAGTTTCTGGGGTAAGAACTGCAACTGCCAGATATGTGTGGCCCACTGCTGTACTCAGACATGGCCTAAGTGTGTGAGCATGCCCGGTATGACCTTTCAGTATGTTGTTGACTGACATTTGCTTCGTTTATTTGTGTGTGAGCATGTCCAGTATTCCCTTTCAGTATGTTGCTGACTGAAATTTGCTAAATTTGTTGGTATGTGAGCAAGCCCAGTATGACCTTTCAGTATGTTGCTGACTGAAATTTGCTAAATTTGTTTAAGTGTGTGAGCATGCCCAGTATGGACATATATACTATATGTGTGTGAAAAATCAAGTTGGTTTTTACTTCAGGGATCACATTTGTGTTGTACATCGACAGGAAGCACGCTGTGCCTGCAGAGCTTCCATGAGTCGCTTTGTATAGACTTATCAACATTTCTACATACAGGGGAGGCAGCTATTATTTGTACATTTCTACCCGGGGGGCACACCTGATTGTTACTGTGGGTGTACATAGGATGAGGGGTTCACTTGACACTTATACACATTTGCTAGACCTGCACTGCTTTGTCAGGTACTCCATTTCAGTCTGTACTGTTGCCTATCGTACTGGCTTGAGGCATACTACTGTACTACAGATCTTAGCTTCCACCTCACGTATATTAGTTTGTGACTTCATAGCCTACCCAACCCACATCACACTGCCTGGCCTGCTGTTATCTGTCTGCATAGGCTTGGAGGGAAGTTCAGAGGGCATGACACAGCATTTGTTTGTGTTTGCATTAGTCTACAATTGTCCTGCTGTGTCTGTGCCAGTGAAATGCTGTCATGGCTTAGTAGTTCAGTACTGTGACTATAGTGCACAGTATCCTGAGTTTGAGCCCTGTCACTACTTTTTATTTTCCTGCTGGGCAGACCTGACTGGTTAAGGAACAGTAAAGCAGGTGTGAGCATGTTTACCTGACTTTGCTCGACTTATCCTGACTTTGCCCAACATTGCTCAATGTTGCCCAACGTTGCCCAATGTTGCGCTAGTTTGCACGGTGCACAGCTCCACGCAATTGTGCTTAAATATGCTAAATAGTGGTAAAATGTGCTTAGCACTGCTTTATATTGCTTAAAATTGGGTAATCATGCCTTAGGTGGTGCTGCAGGGCTGCCTATGTTGGATGCACATAGTACACTCCCTATATGTGTTTGAAAACAGGTAGTGTCAAGTTAGGCATCCCTTTTATTGTATGTGTGAGTCAGAGAGAGGTGTCATTTCTAGGGTTCCTACTGAGTCAGTGTATGTGCTATGCGTTGCCTCTTTGCCAAGGCTAAGGCATACTGGACACTCCTCCTTCTGCCTACTGGGGCAGGCTCAGGTTGTTCCTCCTCTGAGTCACTCTGTGCCTGTGCAGGTCTTGGCAATGGTGGGGTCTGTTTGGCCCTGTCCCATGCTGTTCCTGCTGCAGCTGTTTTCTCAGGATCATATTGTGTAGCATGGCACATACCATGACAATTTGGGTACATGTAGTTGGTGAGTACTGCAAGGCTCCACCAGATGTGTCCAGGCACTAGAACCATGACTTGAGCATCCCAAACACACGCTCGATTATGTTTCTTGTTTGTGCATGTGCCTTATTATGCAGTTCTTGTTCGGGTGTGAGTGCATTTCTGATGGGTGTCATCAGCCACGGCTCCAGTGCGTATCCAGCATCCCCCACTAGGTGACCATCAGGGATGTCCCCATTGGCAAATCTCTGGTACAGCTGCGTCAGATGCCAGATGTGGGAATCATGATAGCTTCGAGGGCAGCCAGCAAACACATTCATTATTATGCCCTGGGCATTGCACATGACCTGGCAGTTGATGGAGGGGAAGCCCTTGCGGTTGGTGTAGACCCTACCCCGCTCACCAGGTGGTGCTTTGATGTGTATATGCGTGCAGTCTATTGCACCCACTACCTCAGGGTATTCTGCTATTTGGTGGAAAAGACGCATATTGCTGGCCAATGCCTCACTGGAATTGGGGAAATATATGTGCTCACTGACATGTGCTGACATGGCATCCAGGAACTGGTGCAGTCCCCTGGATGCTGATGCCTGTGAAACCCCCATCATATCACCAGTTGGTCTCTGGAAGGTACCTGTAACTATTACTCATAGGCCAACACATACCTTGTATCCACTGGGATGGGTTCCCCTCTGTTGGTTCTGTGTGTGAGGCGTGGCCGGCACAGCTCAACAATTGGCTGCAGGAGGTCTCTGTCCACTTTATAGTACTCCACTGTCTCCAGCTCATGTAGCCCTTGGTAGGTTACCCTGGGTCTGTACACTCTTCTCCATCTCCTTACTGTGGGTTGCTCAGCAGCATTCACAACTTCACCACCCTCAGCATCTTGCACATGTTGGTTTATGATAGCAATAGCAGCCCCTAACATTTTGTCTGACTTAAGCTTTTTAAGTTTTCACTCTTTGTATACTGCAGTGTTGCAGTGTTCTTGGGAAAAAACAGGGTAGACTGCTGTTTGCAGAGTTTAAAGTGCTGGGCTGGGCTGGGCTAGTCTACTGCCTGTGTAATTGGCTGATTCTGATATATTTCACCTGGCAGCTCTGCTAGTTTTCCTTGGTTAACTTCCTACTACTTCTTTTCCTTCCTTTTCCCTTTCTGTTTCCACAAGGGCAGCAAGGTGAAACAAGCACACACATCACAAGACATGCGCAAGACACGCTGTTTGCCCGCTTGCAAGAAATTTCAAATATATCCACGCAAGGCATACCTTTGGTTTCTGTTTTCAGCTACGAGAACTGTAGACATGCCTCTTGCAATCCTGAGCAACTCAGGGCAAACACAAGCCACTGTGCTCCAATCAGCTTACAGTCTTTCAGACATACCCCTCATGATGTCACCAATCTTCTACTCTACTCCCCTACTCCCACACTTACATTCTAGGGATATGGCTCACATGCCAGAGAAAATTGGGATTCACTATCCTTATCCTCATTTGCATAGGATTGCCTACTAATGCTTGGTTACATCTCACACACTGAGCTTCCCCCCCTTAGCAATCACTACTCAGTGGCCATGTTGCTTTCAGCCTGCCATTCAGCTGCATGGCAGAACAAGCTTTTTAGTGAAAATGCCCATTTGTGTATATTTTTCACTTTTTTTCATTTTATTTAAAGCGCAGCACTTTTGCGCGTCGCTGCGCTACGCTTAAACATCGGTGATCGTGGAAAAAAAAATTGGATTTTAAGGATTTACATTTGCAAAATCCAATGGCCTTATATTTGGCCATTGGCATGCTTCCTCAACTAGATGCATCCTTTATTTGCAGCTGTCATAGCTCTGTTTAGCTATTTGCAGAACGGTACTCCGTTACAAACGGAGTACACTTCTGCAAATAACACTACTCTTCCATGGACAGGTTAGTGTTTCCTGGATCACAAATTTACCTCATTTGCATAGCTTTCAGCAGCAAATGAGGTAATTTGCATACCATAACACTGTCCATGCAAGAGTAGCTTTAGAAGCTCTCATGCACGCCCCTGCCGGCTGTTGCTGGATCGCTCGGCAGACATATTGGCTGTCTGTCATCTTACACTACTCTTAGACTCAGTGCAAGCCTTCGTAAATCCAGCCCAATGATCAAACAGGGATTTAATGTTTTTAGTTGCATTATTTATTTAGTTCTCTTAAGTAGGCTGGTTCATTGAAAACAGTAATGTCTTTAAAGTGATGACTTGGGAACATAAGGAAGAAAAATTATTTTTATGCAAGGAAGAGAGATGGGACTCAAATCTAGGTTCTCAACTCTGCAGTTTGGTGCCTGAAACATTGTACTGTATCATCTATTAGTTAAATCATTGTTTCTGATGTCTGTCTAAAGCTATGAAATTTTATAATTTGTTTAAAAATGAAGCTAGTATTTCTATTTGTTTTTGCATTAATACTGGGAATTGAGTATTCCTCAAAGAACATTAATCAAAGTTTATCCCTATGTTTGACTGCTAAAACTTTGTATGTTGAAGAACACTACTGCACTGTTTATGTCAAACGTCAAGAGAGGCATATTGTGGACAGAGTTGGTGTGTGTGTGTGTGTGTGTGTGTGTGTGAGTGTGTGTGTGTGCGTGTGTGTGTGTGTGTGTGCGCGTGTGTGCGTGTGCTGCAGGTGCGTAAAGGTGCAGGCAGTGTGTGTGTGTGTGTGTGTGTGTGTGTGTGTGTGTGTGTGTGTGTGGTGGGGATGGTAAATACAAATGGAAACTTTCCATGGGACGTCTGATCACACTCTTGTGCATGCAAGGATTTGTTCACCAGGTAGGACCACTGGACACAACCAGTCCATTTTCAGGGGTGCCCTAGAAGGATCGTCAGGTTAGATGACTTGCTCAGAGTCATACAGTAGGCAAATGGAAGCTGTAGGAATCAAACCCAGCACAGCTGCATATAAACATTTTTGTTTTAAACTTTTGTGCCAAACTGTCAGGTAAAAATGCTTGATGAAGATTTTTTTATTTGCATTTGTTAAAAATCCATGCAAAATCTTAATAAAAATTTAATCAAAATAAAAGTGCAAGCTCTGTACCTCAATATTTTGTTCATACTTGTTGACATTACAATAAAAAGGCTTTCTTTATTTAAATAATTTGCATTTCTCTGTGGATGGGTCCCAGACATAATTATTAAGTATTTATTCAGTCTCTCATGCATGGAGATCTGTTTATTATTTATTTATTTATTGATTTATTTATCTATGCCTTTTTTTGGGTTTTTTTTTTAAAAAAAACATTCCAAAATTTTTTATTAATAATTTTTTTAAATTTGGTTTAAAATCCCCTTTGGAAAACCCCAAAAAAGGTTTTTTTTGGGGGCTAATGAACCCCCCCTTTTGTCGGGTTAAACCCTTTCCAACCCAAACCTTGGTTAATTGGGGGGCAAAAAAGGAGGCCCCCCCGGGGCCCCATGATTTTCCCTTTTTTGGCAAAATTGGCAAAGGGCCCAAACACAAGCTAAATTTTTGGGGCAGTAAAAATTTTTTTGTAGGGCAACAGACAACACTGCATTGGGACACCATTACCCCACTGTATATTTGACAGGACTCCATTGTGTTAAATATGTATGCATGTCATTGCACATGTCAGCAGATCACGTCATACTACATGTGATTGTCAAGGTCATGCACCACACATCAGGCAGATGTACTGTTAACCTGTGCTGGTCTACATGATGCAATACAGGGATGTATGCTAACTACTACTATGATTGTGTAATTTGCATGCCTTCTGCTATGACACATGCATGCTGTTGTGTGCAACCCAGGGATGTATGATAACTACCTCTATTATTGTCTTCACTGCATGCCGTCTGCCATATCACATGCATGTTGCATGTCTTCTGTCATATCACATGTGTGTGTGTGTGTGTGTGTGTGTGTGTGTCTGTGTGTCTGTGTGTGTGTGTGTGTGTGTGTGTGTGTGTGTGTGTGTGTTGTATCGATAGTAATGCACAGTTCTTGTCTGCCCCTCCCAGGTGATGTAGGTGTGTTGCCCTCCTGCGGTCCATCTGATGTTAGTGTCCCCACAGACTCTAGCAGTGATGATGAACATATGATTGAGGCACAGGCGGGGTTGTCAGGGGCTGAATCTGTGCCATTGGTTGCCATTCCACCTATATCCCCCTCATTCCCACACACAGATCTCATGCCTACACATACCCCGTCACCAGTGGCCATAGAGGAAGGATAGTTGGCGTGTGGTAGCTTGGAACAGGAAAGTGTTGGGGCTATGGAAGGTGTGCCTGCACAACATGGTGTCAGCCACCTGACTGGTGATGCCTTACACAGGCACGTGGCCAGTGCTGCTTGTAGGAGGACCTCTGGCCAACATGCCCCTGCAAGACAGAGCACAGCAGCTGGTGTCACCAGACACATGTTTCAGGCTGTAATGGAGGCACAGGCATGTTTTGAATGGCACAACAGAGAAGATCAGAGGCTTCAGAGGGCTGCTGTCCATTTTTTAAACAACAGCATCCAGGCAATGGTAAATGCTCAACAGCAGATTGCTGAATCTTTGGATAGATGATTGGGTGACATGGTTGGAGTCCTTGACTGTGGCATGAAAATCTGTGAGCGTGAACTGTTTGTGTTGGAACATCTGGTAGGGGTGAGGCATCTGGCACGTAGATGTAGGCCTGCTACATCACCTGTTTCAGGTCTATGTGAACGAGCTACCTCACATGCCTGCTCCCATAGTGGCAGTAGCAGCAGCAGCAGTGCAGCTGGTGCTGTGCTGTAAACACCATGACACAGCAGGCCACATGCACATGGCCCTGGATGGTCCAAACTGGGACATGGTTCCAGTGGACAAGTGTCATCAGACAGTACCCAATCTGCACCTCTGCCTGGTAGTGCCCATGCAACCCCTAGTAGGCACAGGTCACATGGCCGTGGCCAGACACTGTGAACTGTAAAACCTGGCCTGTACAGTCCACAGCTGTCAATAATATCCCTGTGTAGGCCAGACACATGCCAGAACTGTGTGCATACATACACGCACACACCGGAAACATATGTAGGGCACCGCAACCCACACATGCATAACATCCACACACGCCCAATTAGATCAAAAGCCCTAACCCACACACATGATGTCATCCAATGGTGCAGCCTAGGCCTCTAGCAAACATTATCGTCCTGTGCATATGATGATGCCTGTGCCGCATCCCTGACATCCATAACATCGGTGCAGGGACTTGCTCATATAGTCAGATGCACATGGCAAACAGACTAGGAAGATAAGTGTAGTTTACAATTGTTGAGTACTGTTGACAGGCAGCAGACATACCATGTACTACAGGTGTACAATGCATTTCGTACTGTTAACAGTATGTGTCTTGTGTAACAACAGTAACTGCATGTTGGTCATGATGTTCTACTTTCCTCCTTCAGGTCTAATTGCACATGCCGGTGGAAGTCAATGCTTGCTGTTAGTGTCCCATATGTCAATGTTGACTACTCACAGGTATGTATGAATATACCAGCATGCACCTTGTAGCTGCCACATCACAGTGAGAATGTCCCATGTTCCAAACACGTCTACTGATCCAAGAGCATGATAGCTGTGTATTAAGCTACTGTGGCTACAGACGTGACATCCATACTGGGTGACATCAGAGATACAGTTATGTGGGGTGGTGAGGTAAGAGAGCGGTCTAGCTGATTACAAGGGTAGAGGCCAGTGGGAAGTGTGATGCCTCATTGGGAAGCAGTAATACACCTTCCCATGACAGGATGCCAACACACAATTGCACCCACACACTCAGGTATTGACACACATGTATTCAGTGACACAGTCACACCCACACACTCATGGATTCACCGACACAGTAACACACACTCACACACAGTTGCTACTATTGAGGTGAGGACCCCTGCCTATGTGCAAAACATCATTACAGTACTGTGCACCTACATGATGCACCACAGAGAATACACATGTACAGGTAGACAGTATGGCCTAAGATCGGGGACATCAACATGGATAGTAGATTGCATCGCCTGGATGGGGGAATGGTCTTATCATTTCAGTATGGTAACATACATTCTCACTCCAGGGACCAGACAGCCATACACACACACACACACACACACACACACACACACACACACACACACACACACATACACAAACTGTGGCATTCACTATTGAATACACCTATGTCACGCACAAACAGATACCTCACATGTGTGAGATACATGCCCCTGCCTATGTCCTGCTTTCTACATTGCAATCTGTACAGATGTCTAACACTAGTGTACAGGAGAGTGAGTAAGAACTGAGATGTATTCCCCACCATACGTGACATATATGGACACACACGCAACCACACATGCCAGTACTGTGAATCAAACACCTGCCTAGTTCATGATATGTATGATAGACTTACAGCAGTATTGCATGCGTTACAAAGTGTACTGATGCTTCCTTTGGCAACAGTCCTGATATATGCACATGGGAGGTCTTAACTGTTACAGGTGTCAAGTGATTTACCTTCGGTGTCACCCTGACTGCTGTCCATGTTGTGTGTTATGCCCTTCAGTTAACAAAACCATTGCTTACCTGTTACACAGGTTATTGTAGGACTGCTTGTGACACACCTGTGAGCTGTCCTTAGCAAACATCCATCTGCAAAGATGCCCCACCACTTAGTTATTTCCACACATCTGTCCATACCTGAGGTACATCTTTCTGTACATTCAGCATATCACCATATACAGTTGGCAATGTTGAGGCTGCATTGCAACTGCATGATGTACTAAGATACACGTCACCTGCATACATCAGTAACTGCACATGCATGGTATCTGAATGCACACCACTACATGTACATGTGTGTAGGTCCTACAATCCTGTCATTTGGGCAAGTTTGTAGGCCTTGCAATTGGTGGACATGTGTAACGACGTACATGACACATAGACTGTTGTATGATATGATAGGTGTAATGGGTGACTGGTACAGAGGGAATGTTACCTCTGTCAACATTGATATCACACCTTATGTACTGATAGCATTCAGCAGCCATGGACCTACATTCCATGTGCATGTGTGTAATGGCTGTAGCCACCTGTCTGCACAAAGGACAACAACAGCTGTGCTATTTATATGTTTGTTGTTTTGTGTGTGTGTGTGTGTGTGTGTGTGTGTGTGTGTGTGTGTGTGTGTGTGTGTGTGTGTGTGTGTGTGTGTGTGTGGCATGTACATATCCAGGGCAGGTACATGTATGCCATATCCAAACATGAGGGTGTTTACTGGTGTACAGCAACAGTTATCTGCTAATGCTGTAAATAACTGAGGGCCCCTGGTATGTGTACAGCTGACCTGGTTACAGACAGTGGTATAATTGCATTGCATAACACATGATGCAACTGTGTCAGTACATGGGTACTCTCTACAGTTGATGTAGAGCTTGGTACAGTCCACTAGACAAGGGTCACATGGTGGTGTTCTCTTATATGTCCTACAACATGTATGGATGTGTGTTGGTGGTCCGACAGCATGGTGGTGTCTGAGGTTTACATCCTAGAATGCAGCATTTGACACTGTGTCCTGCACCTGACTCATCTGTGATGCCTTTCTTGGGAGTATTGGTCAGTACATGTGAGTGGCCTCTATGTATGTGGGGACACCACCATCTGGAGTGGTCCGTACCTGTGTTATGGCCCACATATCTGGTTCTGAGGTATATGATGGTAATGCTATTGTGCACTACAGAGCCTTCAGCCAGATGTTCCTCACTGCACAGATGTCAGTACTCCCCATTGTTGGATCTACAGTGAACAGCTGTGATTACGGATGCTATACACCTAGCACTGGTTAGCATAGGCATACAATGCAGTTGTCCTCTAGGTGTCAGGGTGTTATCCTGTGTTTAGGACATTTGCCTTGGAATGGAACTATATGGGCAAATGCAACTTGGGTATTATCCCCACTCCCTTGAATCATGGATGCATGTGATATGTGTCAAAGGCCTGTCTACTGTCAGCCATGTCATCCCAGAATGACAAACACTGGACAACCTCGTACATTGGCTCATTGTGTTGGTCAAGCAGTTGCCACTCCTAGCAAGGCTCATTGTGTTGCTCAGGTAGTTGCCACTAATAGCAAGACATCACTGCGAGTGGTGGTATTGTTCTTGGTATAAGATGGTACATCTAAGGTGATGGACAGCAGCCAATGTTGTATATAAGACCGGTGCCAGATATATGTAGAGCAATGTTCCTGCTAACAATGACAACTACTAACACGAGAGTCTATTGCAATGTGTTCTTTACGTCTAACTGTAATAGCATGGCCACTGTGGCCTTCCGTGTTTAGAATCAGAGTGCATCCCAGACAGCCCTGTGCTACTAAGTGCATCCCAGACAGCCCTGTGCTACTAAGTGTATGAGCATGCCCAGTATAACCTTGTGTAGACGGACACATAGTGCATTCCAAACAGCCCTGTGCTACTAAGTGTGTGAGCATGCTCAGTGACACCTTGTGTTGGTTATGTGCCTCTGTGTATGGGCATGGCCATTGCAACCCTGTATAGTGATAGTAGTCGTCCATTCCACAGATGGACACACATCTGATTTTATAGGCCAACACATACCCATGGTCAGTACAACGGATAGTATTTTAGTATTATGCCTAAATGAAAGCTTATTGTTGTAGCAGTTTAGTTGCTTATTCTGTTTCTTGTAACATTTAGGTATTTTACATACAGAAACACGTATTGTATGGAACTATTACATAAAATATGAGACATAATTATGTCCTACAATCACAGGACATTTAACATTTATAATGGTTTTGGTAAGGACACAACTGCCCAGAGAGGGACTGTCCCTCACAAAGTGGGACAGGTGGCAACCCTAGCCATTGGGCTAGGCTTAGCAAATGGCAACAGTGCACTAACACGCTGCGTTTTGCTTCCACTTGGTATAACAATCAACACTACAATGGAATACGGGCACGGGGTTTTAAATGTCATTTGTTCGAGGGACAGGGACTCAGTATTCAGCTAAGTGCCTTTCTGTTTACTTTTTATTTTGGTGTTCGCAAAACTGTCTTGTATGCTTTGCATACATTTGAGTATCCACAGACACTGACAGGAGTGATTATTATTAGATGCAGGCTATACTAGTTAGTATTTTAGGTTGCGCGTCTGCAGTTGACATGTTCACGCCTCCGTGCAGCACTTAGACATGCCCCCTGCACTCACGCACATTTCCTATGCACGTGGACGTTGCGGCAGCACACCTTCATTAATATGCATGTGGTGCTGCTGCACCATCTCTACGCCGCACACTCAGCGCAAGACTGATGCCGTCCTTGCGTCGAGCTTCATGAATCCTGGGGTATGTAAACAGTATAATGTACACCAAGGGCTCTGGGTACAGTTCCTACCCCCCTTACTCCATGGTAAAGCTGTAACTGCTGTTTGTAAATTGTCTGATACTGATTGTTTAAACTATGAAATGTTGATTGGAATGTTTTAAATTAACACCTGAAGCTTACAGAAAAAAACTTTTGTGAGTATAGATGCATGGCAGATGAAAGTATATGCAATTATATTGCTGAGTTAAGTACTTATTTTCATAGGTGGGTGAGTGGGTTTTAGGTCACCACTTTAAAGGGCTGGCAGACCTTTTGGTAGGGAAGAAGCCCTTAGCACTTTGCCTGAGGACATGAGAATCTGGTTGGCAGACTGGGAGTGTAACTCTGCAGATAAACTGGGGAAAAGGGATGTCTACTTGGCAAGCAGGACATCACTGCACAGGAAGAGGATACCCAGGAAGGGGATACCCAGTGCTTATGGATATAAGGAAACCCATGATGGGCAGCCTAAACTGGCCCAACAGAGACCACCAGTAACAGGGGATGCCAATAGTTCAGGTACATGGCCAGAGTCAAGGGTTAGAGATTTTAAATGTAACCAGTGGGGCCATGTAGCATACTGATGTCCATGGAAGCAAGGAGGGGAACAAAAGGTGAGGGAGCCAGCAAGTAAGAATAACAGTATGCCAGTGGTAAGTTGCTTGGAGACAACAGGGGTACCACACTATCACCAGAGTTTATATCCTATCTTAGTGGATGGAAACCAGGCCACTGCTACGAGAGAAGCAGCCTCTGACATAACCATTGTGAAGCCTACAGTGGTTAAAGAGAAGCGGTACTTGCTTGGGAAGTTCACTCCAGTCAGAGCTTTAGGAAGGACCCCATTCCAAATGCCTTTGGCTAGGAATCACCTTGAATGAGAGGGTGGAAAAAGATGGAAGCAGGCAAGTATGTGTGTTTGAGGATATCCCTGCCGATGTCTTGATAGGGAATGATTTTGATAATGCAGTACCTTGTGTGCATGCAGTTACACACAGTCAGGTTTGGAGACAGCCATGTGGGTCTGGTAGTCTGGGGAGACCCAGACAGACCCCACACCTGAAGCAAGAGTGTAGTTTGGTGGCTATTTCAGGGAATGAGATACCCTGTAGCAGTGAGTGTGTAGATGAGCCACAGCTGCTGGTAGGTAATGATGATCCTTTGGACAGAGTGACTACAAGGGCAGAGGTGAGTGGTGCTACCCAAACTGACAGTGAGGCACCACTGTCAGAAGATACCAGACTTCTTGTTGAAGGGGAGCGGGGAAGGGTCACAAAGGTGGATTTGAGACAGGCTCAGCTCCTGAAACCTTCACTAAAGGCTTGAGCGAGGTAACTCAGGAGAGTGTGCTGTGGGACAGCAGGTAATTGTGCTCATTCCTGTCAGATACAATAAGCTGCAGGCAGATTAGAATGGACCCTTCAAAATGGTAAGGAAGGTCAGTGATGTTAATTACATGGTAAAACTGCTACGCAGGAGGCAGGAGGCAGAGGCACAAACTGCACCATGTTAACACAATGAAGCTTTACCATGATAGTGAGGCTCTTGTGCTGAGTATTTGCAGTGGATGTCAGGATAAGTCTGGGGGGATCTATGGATACATTGAGCCAGCCAGCAAAATGCCAAGTTATTAAGGTGGAGCATAGAGTTGCAGGCATATGGTATGACAGTGCAGCTCTGCAGTTGGGTCAGCAATGCCAATGTAGATGGACTCTTAAGGCAGGGTATGGGTTATTGTATTCCTAGAGGCTCATTCCTCTGCAGCAACATTTTTCCAGGGTCAGTTGAGAAACTAGCTTTAGTCTTCCAAGGACGGAGAGATGTGGTGATGTGAGGTATTGCCAGCTATGCCAGGAGAAGATGGGCAGTAGATGTGTAACATATGCTGGCATAGCTAATTGGACTTTTGTAAAGAATTATACTTCATTTGTTTATCAAACTGATTTGTACAGCTGCTTGTGTTGAAAATGTATTTGTAAAGCTGCTTGTGTTAAAAATGTACTTATAGTGGGTCCTGCTGGACAGAAAAAAATAGACCTGTATGTCAGACTGTATTGTAACTGTTGAAATGAATATATTGTAACAGAGGATACTGGAAGACAAGAGGTTAATCTTAGTCCACCTAACTTTGAAAAATAGTCTAAAATTAAATTACCTGGGTTATCTTACAGTTCTGATTGCAATCGGAGACAAAATGTCTGTGAAAACCAGGACTAGGAATCCTACTGTATTGTCCTTAGGAGTGAACTAATTGTTACCCTGGAAGGCTGGAAGTTTTGACATGCTTTTATAGCTTCCAGATTCTATAACACATCTTAACAAAGCTATGTGTGTGTGTGTATGGTAACAATAGTGCTAGTTTCTGGTTCCGTTTCTAGTAAAGGGGATAGTGTGGGAACCAGAGTCAGATGACCAGATGTATGTGATGTCATTCTGTAATCCAACACTGAAATAGTGCCTTAATACTAGTTGTAACAGAAGTCTCATGGCAGGCTGTTTTTGAAACCTGACAAAAAAGGATCACTGACCCACTTCATCTTACCTTGCTTTAGTAAGTAACTAGGGGACAGTAATTTTTTATCTCAGTCAGGAAAATATAGTGAGATTAGTTAAGTATTGTTTTCCTGTATCTGTGTGAATCTTTCCTTTGGTGTTATTTTTAATATTTCCTTTGTCTGAAACTCTGGTGTTTATTGGATATAGATATTTAGTATTTTCATGTTATTTTATTATTTATTATTAAATGTATTTAAACTTTTCATTGTGTCTGGTCTTTAGAGAATATTTTAACCTTTGTGAGTATTTATATTTATTTGGTGACTGTGGCCACTCCTGAAAGCCTTGCTGTATTGGTCAAACACTACCATTTGTATTAGTGTTAATTTTACTCAGTATAATTGGGTACCCTTGTAAGACCCTCAGAGTAGTTGGGTTTGGAGTGTTCTTGTGGCAGTATCCACCTTATAGTCTCAGCAAAGGGGACATAGCTGGTAAATGTGTGCCAACCTTTCTCATGTGTGTATGTGTGTGTGTGTGTGTGTGTGTGTGTGTGTGTGTGTGTGTGTGTGTGTGTGTGTGTGTGTGTGTGTGTGTGTGTGTGTATACACACGCATGTGTGTGTGTGTGTGTGTGTGTGTGTGTGTGTGTGTGTGTGTGTGTGTGTGTGTGTGAAGATAAAATTTCAGGGAGTGTGTGTGTCAGCTACTTGGAGCAGGGACACACAGCACTGTTTTAACAGAGAGGCTGGTAAAGGACTTGGCTTGGAACACTTGGCTGAGGACTCACCTCTACAGTTGTGTCAGTGGGGAGTCTTATTTGGGGCCTGGTAAGAAAGACAGGGAACCCAGCTCCAGCACAGGAGTGTGCACCCAGTGTGTTCCTAAGGGAAATTGTGCTGGGTGCAGAGAGCTGCATCTGAAAATACTGTGTATCTATTTTTGTTCCAAGTGAATGTCCCTCACCAGTGTCCATGGTGAGGATTGAGGTTTCTTGAATACTGGCCCAGAGGAGGGACGTCACAATGCATATCCCAACAATAAGAGAAACTATGCATGCCTTTGTCTGTAGCAGAAAGTAATGGTGACATATTCTCAAATAACAGTTGGCATGCATCTTTAAACTGTAAAAGGAAAAGTATGCATGCAGTAGTCTGTAGGACAAAAGATCAGTACAGTATTTTATCGCAGTCATGAGTTGTGGGTTCAAAAACTGCACTTCCCAAATATACAATACTGTTAGATTTTCATCATTAGTGGAATGTGACTTCATACCTCTATAGCAGTGGCACAAATGATATTCTGTAATCTGTAATCAGTATAATTGGAGCATGCATATATGCAGTATATGCACACATCAAGGAATGGTGGCTACAGTCTGTACTATAGTGTGCATCTGTTATAAACTGAGTAGTCTTAAAAGTAAGGAGGAAATGTGTTAGGAGTTTGGTAAAAGTAAAGGTAGCAGAATAGTGTCAAATTGCATGAATGCTTTGTATGTCACATAAGAAGTTACTAATGTTCTCCCCTTTTTTCTCTCACCCCAGTCCTTTTGTCTCTTTTTGTGTGTTTATTATTTTTTGAGGGTTTATTATTATTTTTTTGTGTTTACTTTTTTATTTTTTGTTTTTACCACAGCACAGCACAGCAAGGTAGGACTGTTCCATGGGATCCATTGCCCCCATTCCACCAGCTACACCACAGCTGCCCAGCACATCTGGTGCAGTAGCTGGTAGCATCCCCTCTGCCACCCCTGTACTACCTGGCCGTTTAGGTAGTTCTGCCCTGGAGGATAGGCTTGTGGCTCTCTCCAGGAGCAATGGTGGAGGGGGTGAGTTGGTCACCTATGACAAGCTGCCAGGGATGACGCACTGTTGGTACATGCCTATGCAAGATAGAGGACCTGCTGTCCATCAAGTACCATGCAACCCATAGGAGGTACAGACATTAGGGACCACAGCCAGTGGTGCAGTGAGGTGACAGTGATGACAGCTCACTGGGTAAGGATGAGATTCTCACTGTCAACTGCCTCAATGTGCATGGGACTAAGATTTCCAATCCCTCTCCCCATCCTTCACCCACTTCATGTGTCCTTCAATGTCCCTGTCTCTTGTCTTATTTGTCTTGCCTGTCTGCAATTGCTTCCTCACTTGCCCAACTTAGCTCACCCAGGCATTCCTACAGCCCTTCCCCAACATCCCTCACTGTCTCTAAAAAAAAAGCACCTGTCCCACACTTGTCCCATACATAGCTCTCCATTTTGCACACGTCTTCATGACACACGATTCTTTCAAATTCTCTATACAATTCTCTATTCAACAGAATGTGTTGTGGTCACCCTTTTCTCTGGGGGTGACAGTCCAAACTCAGCAAAATGTGTGTTTTATTCTGGAAGAAATGGATAGCTATGGTTCTTTCCTACATCCTTCCTGCACATTCCTGCCCTGTTTGCACTTTGTGCATTCTGCTGCTTGCTCCCCATTTCACCACTTTCCTGTCTCGCCCATTTCTTTTCTTTAAAGAATTAATGCACAATGGTGAGTGGTGCGCACCATCACACAACAATGGTAAAAGGCAGCAATGTAAGCAGATATATTTAAAGTATCATGCATGCATGTAAAATTATTATTTCCACCTGTATTCAAACCCAGTACCATCTGCCATAAAAAAACAATGCATTAACACTTGTTGCCGCAGAGTCAGTTAGATAGCAGATGTATTTAATACATTCAATAGTAAGTGACACAGTTTAGGAAAGATTTCCCTTTGTACTTTCCTGTGGTTTCTCCCCATATCCACAAAGTGTCACCAGCAGCTGGGATACTCAGAAAAATAAAATCCTTTATTGTGAAGCACTTTTCATCCGGTAGCTTCTCTGGATTTCATCTGATGGTCTGAGGAAGTCCAGTGAAGCTACAGGACGAAAAGCGCTTCACAATAAAGGATTTTATTTTTCAGAGTATTCCAGCTGCTGGTGACACTATGTGGATTTAGTTTGTTGTTTTTGTTTTTGTTTTGGCATAGTTTAAAGTTGCTCCCCATATCACTAATGTTGTATCTTCTTCATTACATTTCTATTAAGTAGCATTGCCTGATCCCCTGCAATGTTTTATAAAGCATTATTGCGTGACACTTATTCTTGTACAGCAGTAGTGCATGATGTTACATGATGCTGTGCATTGTGCAGCACCGATAAGCAACATTGTTACCAAAATACTTTAATGTATTATCTATAGCTAAACCATTTGCCCCAAAAAGGAACTTATCACTGCATTAAGTGCGTTAATTCATACAGCCAGAGATTCAATCAGCTAGCAAGTGTATACAACAGTAGTTAAGTCTGCCATTTGCTATACAGTCTCTAAAATACATCTGTTAATCAACTGAGTGTGTAGCACCACCTGTTAATGCAGTGATACACGTATTTTTTTTTGTTCAGATGATACTTAGTTCAAATCCAGGCATATGTTAACAGTGTTAAAAATTTTATGTGTAAATCCAAATTCTGAAGTGTGATAGTTGTTATGGAGTGTCTAAAATATGTCTAGATGGTACTGGCTTACAATCCAGCTATGTAATACTAAGAACTGGCTTTGTCGTAGCAGTGGGTTAATGCGTGATGCAGTGCAATGTGCACCATTGTACAATAGTTCTTTAAAGAAAAGAAATGGGGAAGACAGGAAAGTGGAACTATGCACTGCTTACGTGCACTTTCACCCTTCACATCCCTACATGTTCAGCTCTGCAAGTGCAACCTGACAACCCCCATGTCAACATTCACTGTTGCCATGCATTCAACATGAATAATGTGGAAGTGCCTTTATGAAGTGAATATCCATACATGGTTACTCTTCTCTGAGATTCAACAATTCTAATGAGTTTTGACTTCATTTACATCTTCACCAAGCTGACAGCCCGGAATCTACACACAGTTGGCAATCGTGTAGGCAGGAAAACTGCACAAAACCCCAATGTTGTAACAGAGGAATACTGTAATCCACCAGCTACATTCTGCATATGCATACATTACAGTATAATGCTCTGTTTCATGGAGGTTTACACATTTTAGCAGCCTGCATTACTTGGGGGTGGGGGGAGCAAAGCTGCATTTATGTCATAGCACTTAAAATGAAATTATTATGATTGTTACACTGATTTTCTATCATCATCCCTGTGTAATTAGGTCAGAATACACATTAAGGACAGTTCTGTACAAATGTAAGAACTTTTATTTGCTGTTTCTGTGTAGACTCCTTTCCATGACTGTACTTGGAAAGTTTTGGAATACATGACTAACACAAACATGGAGCCTAGGTTGTTGAATTGCTCAAATTTGTTAACTTGCTTCATTAGCATAAAATTCAGCTACTTATGCTGTAATTTGCATGTCATGAAAATTTCCATATTTACGTGTGAGTGTGCGGCACTGTGCGACACTACACAGAGTTTACTGAATCTAAAATGTTTCTCACCCATGTGCACATCATGACACAATGTGCATACAGTAAAAATTACTGTATAAGCTTTACTGAATACCCCCTGGGTATCTGTACCCACACCCTTGTATTATTCTCTGAATGAGGTGTTATAGCTTGAAGAATATGGTTGGCTGTAACCATCTCGTGCAAAGAATAAATCCAAATAGGTTTTGATGAATTATTCCTGGAAACATAGTTAAATAATTAGCTATGAATTAATAAAATATCTTAAAATCAGAGTTTAACAGCATGAAGATGGATATATAGTTGTCAGCAAACTTGCCCTTGTTCAGTTTCATAATAATAATTATAACCAAAGAGAATAAGTGTCTACCTTAATATTTGAAAAAAAAAAGTTTTCGCAAATGCAAGGCCAGTACATAAGATTTTGTTTTTATAAAATTCAGAAGTCATTGTGTCAAGTTAAGGAACTTTATGGCTGGAGTAAAGAAATTATATTTTGTGGTATTTCTGAGTTTATATGGTCTGTAGGAAAAGTGTGATTAATACGACCATGTTTTTTAATGAAGCTGTTGATGAAGTAGATGACGAAAAATTCCTTGAGCATCAGTTGCCCAAGGCAAAAAACATAGAGAAGCACAACATTTGTCATTGTTATCCACAAGAAATCATTGCTGATGTGATTTCTAAGTGCTTGTTGGCAATTATTCATTGTTTTTATTTTGAGGGGGGGGGGTTCCCTTCTTCAGGTAGATGGGTGCAAATGTACAGATGGCATATATAAATTCAGGGTGATCAGGAGTGCTTGTCATCCAGTTGCTTTGGGCATTTATTTTTTTCATTTCTGATGGTTGTGGTTTTGCAGTCCAGTAATTCACATTGTAACTGTCCTGAATCAAAGGTTCTTCTAGGTTGTCAAACATCTTTTCAGATTATTTTGAAAAACAGTTCACAATTTCATCGGATTTTGTATAGAAGACCATTAATGCTCTTTATAAATTGTATATTGGTAGACCTATTGTGCCTAGATAATATATCACCAAAAAATCTGCCCTTAAATAAAGATTTTTCTTATGCAGAACAGGAACTACAATATATCATTTTAAGATATATTGCTTTTATTTTATACCTGATTTTAGTGGAACCTACAAGTTAGTTGAAAAAAAGGAATTTTAATAATATGAATTTTGAAAGCAGCTCATTGCTTTATACGTTGTATTGTTTGCAAATTATACAAATGCTAGTACCATATTTCTCTAGCAATTAAGCCAGAATACCTGTCAAGAACATTTAAATTGAATGTATTGCACATTTGTTATACCTTTCCCAAGGACTGAAAAAATTATCACAGCATTTAAGAAATACATCTGGGATGTATGTTATGTTTATATCAAAACAATTACTTGAAACACTGAAGATACATAAAAAATAACCTGATCTGGTATGTCTTTACTTTTAAGCTTGAACTGTGTAGATTCTGAGATAGCAGCATGTCTGTTTCTGTAAATATATTTAAATTGCAAATTTGCAAAAAATACGTTAATTTGCTTTCTTTCCCTTTTGCTTTTATATTTCGGTGAGCATTGAAATCACCAGCAAGAATCTCTTTACTTCAGTCTAAATACTGTATACCCAAGAGTAACATATTGAAAAAGGCATGGCATCCCATGAAAGGAGCATAAATGGACCCAACCATGTATAACAAACTCTTGTGTTGTATCTTTGAAATACAATTCTACCCTCACGATCAACAAATTCATTAAATTAATGACCCTATGCTTAAATGATTTTGAAATAAACAACAAATAGTGCTTATCAAAAGTAAGATATATTTCCTAAAGAAAACAATACTTTCATTGAATTAGTAACGGCATGCTTAAAAGATTTCTAAATAGATAACAAATAGTGCTTATCATAACCAAAATATATTTCCTAAAGACATGGAGAATTGGATTCAGTATACTGTAACTTTGTTTCAAGTTGTTTCCCCTGATACTGTGGTTCAGTCCATTCACATTTCAGTATGTTCACATTTACAGAATAAATTAACATATAAAGTACAACCATAATAAAACATTGTTAAATCCTTGACAGTACGATGAACCTTCCCAACCACTCCAGCCCACCTTTCTAAATAACATAAAACCAGAGAAATATACTGCAGTATGCCGAAATGGAAAAAAAAAAAAACAATAATAATCTTACCAACACAATAAACACCCTTTAGGGAAAAATATATTTGTCATTAACACTACTCAAGTCAGGGTGTTAACAATGGGTGTCATAGCCTTGTAGTCAAGTTTTTCCCTTCTCTTTCATTTTCTTTAGTCATAAACATTGATAAAGTTAGATCCTTATATATGACTTATAAGGTAGCAGGATTTTGATTTAAAGGATCACTATGGGCAAATGATGAAGAAAACATATATTTTTTATCTTGCCATGATTTACTACACCTCCCAAAGCTGCCTTCAGCAAAATAAGTCTTCATTCCTAATTTTATTTTGTTTTTACTCTTGTCTGCCCTCATGGGGGCAGACATGGTGATTCCTTTGGAAAGCTAAATCTGTCCTGTAATGCAGACTGTGAGGACAAATAGCCCTACCATTTGTTGTCAGACTAGACTTCCATTCACTTACAATGGAACTCCTGAAAAAAACTGCCAAGTATGAGAGTCTGCAGCTCATGTGTCATTGACTGGTATGCGCTGAGTTTTACAAATGTTGTTCCTACTGATGTACTACACATTCACTGAAAGAAACTTGCAAAAGTGTCAACAAATTACTGAGATAAAAAAGACTTTTCACAGGGAGCAGTTTTGCAAGTTTCAGTTCCTGGCCTGGTTGCTCCTCCCATTTCCCCTCCTTCAGTGGGCTACAGTCTCACATTTCCAGCTTTGCTAGATTCAACTATTTAGTCAGCTTTGCATGACAATAGAAATAAAAAATAGCCTGGTGTGCCACTAAAACTGTTCCCTTGTATGTCTCTTCACTTCTGAATAGCAATTCCCAAGAATAAAAAAAAAAAGCAAACTCATCAGTCCAGAGTTTAGGCTAGTCTATCCATTTTTTAAAATGTGCACAGTAAAATATTCAACTTGTAATGCATTTTGGCTGCTGACATGGTTATCTTTACATAGTTATTCTCTTATAGTATAACCTGAACTTATGGTATTTAATGATAAATTTTACAACAATTCTCAGTTTCTTAACAATGACCTCCCAAGCCTCTGATGTGACCTAGTACTTTCTTACTATTGCTTTATGTAGTTTGTCTTAGTTGTATATTTGTAGTGTGTTTCTTATCCTCTCAGCAACAGACTCCTGGAGAAGCATATACTTGTATAGAAAGAGTACCAGCAGCTGTAGCAGTGATACCATACTCCAAAACAATGCACTCAAACATAGTACTGACAAACACAAGGGAATGTATATGTCTGAATTAAGCAGTGACGAAATTGCTAGGGACTCCACTGAGCAAACTTTTACTCTTAATTTTTCCATTTTATAATGCATAACATTCGCACCACACTTACAAAGGCACATCTCCACCTTCCACAAACACAGCAACCCACACCCACACAACTGCTACAGTTTCTCCCTACAGTTATTGCAAGCCAGGAATAACACTTTTTAATAAAGATACCTACCAGACAAGTCTGCATAGCACACTTGGTCTACCTCCATCATCACAGCTCCGCCCCCCCCTCAGCAACTGCAACATTGCTAGATAAAACCACTGCTATGGCCCGGTTTCCCCCTACCATTATTGCAAGCCAAGAATAACACTTTTTAATAAGGATACCTACCAGACAAGTCTGCATAGCACACTTGGTCTACCTGCATCATCGCAGCTCGGTCCCCCCCCCCCCACAGCAACTGCAACATTGCCAGATAGGGACTTCACTGAGCAAAATTTTACTCTTAATTTCTCCATTTCATAATGCATAACATTCGCACCACACTTACAAAGGCACACCTCCACCTTCCACAAACACAGAAACCCACTCCCATATAACTACTACAGTTTCTCCCTTCAGTTATTGCAAGCCAAGAATAACACTTTTTAATAAGGATACCTACCAGACAAGTCTGCATAGTGCACTTGGTCTACGTGCATCATTGCAGCTCCGGCCCCCCCCCCCCAGCAACTGCAACATTGCCAGATAAAACCACTGTTACGGTCCAGTTTCTCCCTACCGTTATTGCAAGCCAAGAATAAAGTATAGTTGTGTACTCTTACCATAAATGTAGATGTTCAAGTATGTTCACTGTTACAGTCATTACTGTGGGGTTCTTCCTGCTGGCAGCAGCCCTAGATCGGCCGGAGTCCCAAAGTCGGGTCTGACGTCGGCTGAAGTCGCTCCTGCCCTGACGTCAGTGTGCCAGGGGTATAAAGACCTCAGCTGACGCCATTTTCCCCAGTTTTTCTTGCCCCAGATGTCAGGTGCCCAAAAATAAAGGCCAAAAGCTTAATCAAAAAGAATAAGCAAACATAAACCAGAACATTCCCAAATATCACCAGCAAAAATACCTCGGAGAAAAAAGAAATGTCAAGGAGATGCAGACAGCACTCAAAGAACAACAAAAGAGGGGACAGGAGGGAGGTAGCAGACTGTAACAGTGAACATACTTGAACATCTACATTTATGGTAAGAGTACACAACTGTACTATGTTCTTCGTGGTTCACTGTTACAGTCATTACTGTAGGGTTGAATCCCAAAGCTAAGAAAGGGTGGATGGAGAAGGAACAGAAGGGGCGGCCACAAAACCCTGCAGGACTGCAGAGGCAAAACCTGCCCTAGATTTAGAATAGAGAGGGAGATTGTAGTGTTTAGAAAAAGTATGCACAGAACTCCAAGTTGCAGCTTCTAAGATCTCCTTGGTAGGAACTCCACTGAGAAAAGCTGCCGAAGTGGCAGTAGCTCTTGTACTGGTAGAATGTGTTCTGACATTAACAGGAACAGGATTACCATGATGAGAGTAACAGAACTTGATGCAGTGGGCAATCCACTTAGAAATAGTCTGCTTAGTGATTGCTCTCCACTGTGAGGTAGAAGTATAAGCCACAAACAATTGGTCCGATTTCCTGAAAATCTTGGTCCTGTCCAGGTAAAAATGAAGCTGCCTGTGAATATCTAAAGAATGCAAAATACTTTCTTCACTTTGAGGATTAGAATAAAAGGTAGGCAAATGAATAGTCTGATTCAAGGCTACTTTCGAAACCACCTTAGGCATAAAGGTGGGATTAGTCCTCAGGGACACCCTGTCCTGATGAAAAATAATAAAGGGTTCTACAGCCATGAGAGCTTACAATTCCGAAACTCTTCTGGCAGAGGTAATGGCTAAAAGAAAAGCAGTTTTCCATGATAAAAACTTTATCTCCTTTTGAACCTGCAGCTTCCACAGATTTAAAGTTAACTTTTCCAAAACAAAGTTGAGATCCCAAGTGGGAGCTGGTGCTCTTAAAGGAGGCCTTATATTCCTCGCCCCTTTCATATATTGCTTAAGTAACAGATGAGAAAAGACTGGGGGATCCGTATTGTAATGTGCAGAAATAGCAGAAGCATGAATTTTGATAGATGAAAAAGATAGGCCCTTATGTAACATCTCTGTTAGGTATTGTAAAATCAGAGGAATGTTTGGAACTGCAGAATCAAAACCCTGGGCTTGAGTCCAGGAGCAAAATCTTTTCCATTTACCTGCATAAGATTTCCTGGTGCTGGGCCGTCTAGCTTCAAGAATTACGTCCAGTACCTGTTTGGTAAGGGTAGAACTGTTTAAAGACCCTGGATCCGCCAGGCTGCTAGATTCAGAGTTTTGACATGGCTGTGCAGGATCTGGCCGTCTCGTTGAGACAGTAGATGTGGAAGTTGTGGCAAAATCCAGGGTGGACCCTGAGCCAGGTTCATCAGGGAGGAATACCAGAATTGCCAAGGCCAGTTGGGAGCCAGTAAAATCATTTCCGGTTTGCCCTGTTTGATTTTCAGAAGTACCCGAGGAAGAAGAGGCAAATGAGGAAAAGCATATACTGAGAGGTGCTTCCAACTGAATGAAAGAGCATCCACTTTCCATGCTAGCTTGTGGTAGGTCCTCGTGCAGAATGTTTGAATTTGATGGTTTTGGGGAGATGCAAAAAGATCTATGTCAGGCACCCCCACGCCTCCATTATCATCCTGAATATCCAACATCCAACATTCATTCGTGTGGATCCGAAAGATTTCTGCTTAGACTGTCCGCCAGAGTGTTGTCCATTCCTGGCAGGAATTGAGCTAGTAAGTCCACCTTGTTGGCTAGTGCTGTGTTCCACACAGCCATGGCCAAACTGCACAGGGGGTAAGAATGAGAGCCTCCCTGCTTGGTTATGTACCACATCACCGTAGTGTTGTCCATCTTTATCAGTAATTGCCCCGGTAGAATAAGATCTTTGAAGGCTGTCAGGGCATTCTGTACAGCTAGCATCTCCTTCAAATTTATGTGCAGATGCATTTGGTCCTCTGTCCAGGAACCCTGAAGACATTTCCCTTGCATGTGGGCTTCCCACGCATGATCCGAAGCATCCGTCATTATGACTTGTTTGGCTGGAATGGGACAGAAAGGCCTCCCCTTGTTTTGGAGACAGACCTCAGCCCACCAAAGAAACTTCTGCCGGAGACAAGGCAGAATTGCGATCACTGTTTCCAGACTGTGGCAATGCTGAGACCATACACTCTTGAGGTACCACTGTATCTTCCACATATGCAGCCTTGCATATGGTATTAACAGAATGCAGGATGCCATGTAACCCAGAGCCTGCAGAACTTTTCTTGCAGACAGCTGACTCATTAAAGCCAGATTTTTGAAATAAAAAGCCAGCTGCACTTTTTTGTCTGGTGTCAAATAAGCCATCTGGGTTGTAGTGCTCAGAAGCGCACCCAGGAAAGTAATTTGCTGCGTAGGCACCAGGTTTGATTTCTTTAGGTTCACCGTGAACCATAGGCACAAGAGAAGATGCTGCACAAATGTTAGATGCTGAAGTAAAGTCTCCTTGTCATCTGCTTGAATGAGACAATTGTCCAGATAAGGGTATATTTGAATTCCCTTCTGTCTGCAAAACGCCATTACTGGTGCCAGGCACTTTGTAAAGACCCTGGGCGTAGTAGATAAGCCAAAGGGCAGCACAGAGAACTGGTAATGCCTCGAGCCCGCTTTGAATCTCAGGTACCTTCTGCACTCTTGCTGTATGGGAATATGCAGGTAAGCCTCCTTCAAGTGCAAAGTCACCATCCAAGCGTTCTTGCCCAGCATAGGCAGCAGCTTCTGCAGAGTGAGCATCTTGAATTTTGGAATTTCTAGAAAGGTGTTCAATATGTAAAGGTCCAGGATTGGTCTCCATGCCTTTTCCTTCCTGGGAACCAGGAAAAGTCTTGAATAAAACCCTTGCCCCATTTCTGAATCTGGTACCAAACCTATGGCCCTCATATCCATGAGGGACCGAACTTGCCGTTGTGCCTCTGACCATCGATGCTTTGGCAGATCTGGCCATCCGTTTGATCTTGGCAAGGTATGGAAATGAAACCTGTAACCCCTTGAAACTATGTCCAGAACCCATTTGTCTTGGGTTATGCGGCTCCAGTTGTGATAAAAAAAAAAAGAGATTTTTCCTCCCAAAGGCGCATCCAGGAGGGATGCCCCTAGAGCTAGTAAGGGAGAGTCATAATGACTGTTTCCTGTAAGGTTGTGACCTATCTTCCCCTCCCTTGGGAGAGGGGGCACTCCACTGCTTATTTCTGAAAGGGGGCTGTGCCTGACCCCTACCTCTGGAACGCCTGTATCTGCCCCTCTGAGGTCTGTCCGAGCTCAGAAAGGACCAATGTTTAGCTGGCCAATTCCTGCTAAATCTAGGGGGTTGTACCTGTAGAAAATCTTTAACCGTCTGCATAGATTTGGCTTTGTCTTCCATTTTCTTCAGAACTTCCTCAGCTTTGGCCCCAAACAAAACATTGTGTTGCAAAGGGGCATCTAAAAGCTTTGCTTTAACCTGCTCAGGCAAACTTTGCTCCTTTAACCAAGCGTGCCTTCTAATAACTGCACCAGTTGCTGCAGCCCTGCAAGAAGCCTCCAAAGAATCAAAACCACAGTGCAGGGTATGTTTACCCACCTGCTCAGAAGCATGCAATAAATCCTGTAATTCCTTATTGTCTGCACCAACAGAAACAGCCGACATCTTTTGCTTTAACACAGACAAAAGGTATTGCTGATATTTTAACATATGAAATTGACAATTCAAAGCTCTAATAGACAATGTAGCAGAAGTATAAACTTTTTTGCCCCATCTTTCCAAGGCTCTGGACTCTCGGTCAGAGGGAATAGAATTCTTAGCAGAGGCTGCTTTAACACCCTTAGGGCCCTGAGAAATAGTTTCTGGATCAGCTGAAGGATTCTTAAATAGATATTTGTGGGAATCTGGAACCCTATAATACCTATCCGGTTTGACAGTAGCAGGAGGAAAAGAATCAGGAGAGAAGATGCCTCTGTAAAAACATCATCCACAATGTCCAATACAGGGGGAATAGCCAAGGGTCTATGCTGTGGAAGCTGAAGAAAATCCCCAAGCCTTTTCTTAGATTCAGAGTATTCCTGCCCTTCCCAGTGAAAATGCTCTCTCATGTCATGCAAGGTTTCCCAAATGAATAATCCTCAGGAGGAGAGGCCAAAGGAAGGGATTCTTCAGCATCAGAATCCTCATAAGGAGGGAAGGAATAATCCTGCTCAGAAGAAGAAGCAGAAGAAATTGAAACTTGATCTGAGGAATCATAATCTGGCTCTAGCCTAGGTCTCTTGTCAGGAGGGGGATGAGAACCCCTGATCATAGTTAACAGGTCTTCAGCTATTCTAAGCATCTGTCTTTCAGGTCTAGGGCCCTGAACAGAAGGTGCCTGTGCATGCTGCTTTGTCTTTGCCAGAGCCTTAGTCTTTGCCTTTGTCCTTGACTGCAAAACTGGAGTCATCTGTACATGAAGCTATGTAGGCCTAAAAACTCCATCAGAAGCCGGTGCCTGCACAGCGGCTCTGGCCTCATCTGAGGGAGCAATATCCGGAGGTCCAATCCCTGAAAAGTCTGAAGGCCACATTGGCTCCTCACGGGAGTCGGTACAGGCAACCGGTTCAAAAGTGGCGGACGACAGGGGCTGTGAAAGCACCTCACTGACGACTAATAATAATAGAATAAAGTTGTCCACTTTGGACCTCGGAGGCCTGTCTTTATCCTTGTGCCTCTTATACACTGCAGCAGCCGGATAAGAATCTGACCACATATTGTAATTAAGTCTTTTTCCAAAATAATGGAAGGCAAAATCGTACCTACACCTAATAGTGCGTTGATTAAACTTAGCACAAAACCTACAATTAGCTACGTCGTGGTCAGGACCTAAGCAAGGTATACAGTAAGAGCGAAAATCCTTATGAGGTATTTGCTTCCCACAAGAAATACAGTTATTAACTTTTTCTGACATCGGACTGGAGCAAGAAAAAGGTTTCCCCAATGGGGTACTTAGCTCAAAAGAAGAAGTCTTCAATTCAAACACCACCAAAAACAAACAGGAGTCGGCCGACCTGCACTTGCGAACTGCTTTGCAATGGGCACCGCACAGCAAGAAAGACTGGGGAAAATGGCGTCGGCTGAGGTCTTTATACCCCTGGCGCACTGAAGTCAGGGCAGGAGCAACTTCAGCCTTCGTCAGACCCGACTTTGGGACTCTGGCTGATCTAGGGCTGCTGCCGGCAGGAAGAACCCTACAGTAATGACTAACAGTGAACCACAAAGAACATCACTTTTTAATAAGGATACCTACCAGACAATTCTGCATAGGTGACTGGATATTTACAGTTCTTGTTATTAGCAGATGTGGTCCTTAAACAGTTATGTTTTAACCATTGTGACTGGTTATTTACATTTACTTTTAAAGCACATTTGTTACTTTTACTAGTTATTTTTTAAACATTGTTTTGGCCGGCATGCACACCTGCAAGGCCCCCCTCCAGGCAACTATAGCTTTGTCTATTGCCACTGGGTGGCATAACTTAACAATATACTTGCTGTATCTTGTCCCAAATAGATCTGCCTCCACACTGAATACTTGTAGTAAGGCAAGTACCATTTACTTGGTGTATTTTGTCCCCAGATAGATTTACCTTCCTTTGTATTACTTGCACACCAAGGCCTTAAAGTAGTGTTTCTGCAACTAACTGCTTACACTCCTAATTTCCTGCTTCGACCTCTTCCTTGCTTACACTTACATTACAGCTCCAAGGCTTCCACTTCTTATGCTGATTACTTTTCTTTACAGTTTTCTGTGAGGGGGCGGGCCAGATCTCTACCAGCTTTTTCTGGTTATACCTTCCCCCATTTTGTATCTCCCTCCTCTAACTCCCTCCTCCCCCATGCACATTAACTAGTCTATATTAGTGGGTCTCCTTGAGCGGCGCCCTTTTGAAAGTTATCTTTTGGCCTGCTTGTGGTGAGGAAGCTTCCCCAGACCTTTTTCAGTGTGACTGCATCAATATAAGTAAATTTAACTAGTACAATACAGCCAAACAGACACATTTGGTGTAAACAGAAACAAGTGGAACGATACATTTGGTGTACAAAGAAAAGAAACAAGTAAGCCCATTGATATAATTGAAGTTAGTGTTAGCCCCACTGCACTCAGGCTCACTCCGCTCCCCTCCCTGCTTCCTATTCCCACCCGTCCCCACTAGTGCTACATTTCAACTGAACTTAGCCATGCCCATCATGCTAACCACCAATCACTGAATCTGCCCCACCCCTGTACCCATTTCCTTCTCTTCCACTATTCCATATCCTGTAAAGCACAGTCTTCCATCTAACTACCTTACAATCACAAACACCTCTCAACATCCACCACACCCACCCCATCCCAAGCAGATCTCTCACTCATGACCAAACCATGCCCAAACTACCCAAACCCACATACATACATACACCTCTTACTATTGCTCCTAGGTGTATCCACACTCCCACTGCTAACTTCTATCACCAACCACCAAAAACAACTTAATTTTATCCATAAACCAAGAAAAACTACTTCCACTGACATTATTACAACACACCCTTTTACTCAACTAGTCCCACATCACTACCAAACCTTCTTTATTCACCACTATGCACACAGATCACAGCCATCACACTACCAGTCTCAAACAACTATAAAGAACTTTAAGACCCTAAACAAACTACTCAAACTCTATTTTTACCTCAGAACCTAACTCATTAGCTGTGGTGATATACACCCAAACCCAGGCCCTGAAAATCTAGGAGCCTCAACCCTCAACCTGAATGATACCCTACTCCACAGAGACAAATCCACGCTCCTCATTTTAAATTTAAATGTTAGGTATACTAAAAGTCCATGACCTTCATGCACTACTCTCCTTTTATCAACCTGAGATAGTCATACTAACAGAGACTTGGCTTAAACCAGGCAACCACAACAATGAAATCACTCCACCAGGTTACAATATAATTCGTAGTGATAGAATAGGTAAAAAAGGGGGGAGGGGTGTTGCTGTAGTGTATAAATCTCACATCATCCTTGAGAAAGTAGACATACAAACCTAGACCTCAAAGTTGAACTCACTGTAACAAAACTAAAACTTAATGATAATAAATGCATCAACATCATAGGGTGCCACATCCCTCCAGGCAACAATATCCCCATTACAGAAAAACTCCTAGAATGGATATCTAACTCCCACCCCCAGGAAAGCATAGTATTAGGAGACCTTAATACTGACTGGCAAAACTGTTCCAGTCATAAGCCACTCTCCTATATTAACCTACATGGCCTAACCCAACTCATCATTTCTCCCCACAAGAACAGACAAGAGAACCAAACATCAATCCACTCTAGATTGGATACTCGTATCCCACCCATCACTGATATCCCTAGCAGGATGTCTACCAGACACCTCGTGTAAGTGCCTGTAGAGTGCATTTGTGTAGATTCAGCAGTCATAACTGTATTGTCCATCTCCATGGGTGTCATGAAGTTCGCCACTTCTGTCTTAAGAAGCATGAAGTTGGCATTGGAGAAGTGTTTTACTGTGGTTTCCTTAATGAGGAGTGAGGGCGGGATGTGGATATCTAGGGTGATTAGCTTATGGTTGGATCTGACCAATGAGGAGTTGACTTTAGGATGGAGCCTTGGAGTGCTCCTAGGGAGACTGGTAGGGAGGGGGGAGTTGGTTTTTCCACATAACAGCTTGTTTCCTTCCCTCTAGGTAGTTTTTGAACCAGGAGATGGCAGGGGGTGGTAAGGTTTAGCGGTGCTAGTGAAAGAAGGAGTGTATTGTGGTTAACCATATTGAATGCTTTGGACAAGTCAAGGAAGGTAGCAGATACAAGGAGTCCATTGTTTCTGTGAGTATTGACAATGTTGGTGAATTCTCTTAGTGCGGTGGAGGTGCTATGGAAGGGTCTAAAGCCATGTTGTTGTGTTGCTTTTAGATTATTTTCTAGGAGATATTTCATTAGTTGCTTGTGTATTACCCTCTCTAAAATTTTAGATAAAGGGGGTAGTATGGCTATAGGGCGGTAGTTACTGAGTTCCAGGGAGGTTCCCCCTTTATATAGAGGGATGATATGTGATATTTTCCATAGCTTGGGTACTATGCACTCGGAGATGGACCTGTTAATTAGGATGGAGACAGGATATGATATGGCTTCTGCAGTGAGGTGGAGGTATTCAGCGGGTAATTTACCTGCAGCTAGAGATGTTGGTTTGAGCTTGCGGAGTAGCTTTTCAACAGATTTGGTTGGTTCTGGGTGGAAGCTGAACTTGAGGCAATTGTTAGTTGGGGTGTGGGGTGGATTTGCAGGGATGGGGATGTTGTCATGGGGTTGGTTGGTTGTAAGGGTCTGGATGGTTTCCGTAAAGTATTTATTAAATTGTGTGGGGATGTCTTCTTGGTTATCATCTATTTTTGAGGTTGAGGTAGTTGTTTTACCTGGTTGTAGAATAGAGTTAATTGCTGCCCAGAATTTTTGTGGGTTGTTCCTGTGCTTATCCTGTAACTTTTGGTAGCAAGATGTTTTGTCTGTTTTGGTGAGTTTTTTGGCTTTGTTATGTAGTTCAACATATATTTGTTTGTTCAATTGGGGTTTACTGTTTAGGTAGTTGGTCCAGGCCTTGTTTCTTTTTTTGAGGAGGGATTTTGTGTCTGGGGCTAACCAGGGGGCATATTTAGTTTTAATTCTTATTGTTCTGGAGGGGGCATGATGATTAAGGGTGTGTAGGAAGGTAGTATTGAAATATAGTACAGCTACATCAAGAGGTAAGTTTTTAAGGGGGGGCCCAGTTGCACATTTTTAGGTCGTTTATAAAGTTGAAGCAGTTAAAGTGTTTTTTGTTTCTAATTAGGCATGTAGATATTTGGGTCAGTTGTGGTGATTTTGATCTGAGTAAGAATGTGGCTTGGTAACTACTTGGTGTCTGGTAGACACCCTGCTAGGGATATCAGTGATGGGTGGGATAAGAGTATCCAATCTAGAGTGGATTGATGTTTGGTTCTCTTGTCTGTTCTTGTGGGGGGAAGTGATGAGTTGGGTTAGGCCATGTAGGTTAATATGGGAGAGTGGCTTATGAATGGAACAGTTTTGCCAGTCAGTATTAAGGTCTCCTAATACTATGCTTTCCTGGGGGAGGGAGTTAGATATCCATTCTAGGAATTTTTCTGTAATGGGGATATTGTTGCCTGGAGGGATGTAGCACCCTATGATGTTGATGCGTTTATCATCATTAAGTTTTAGTTTTGTTAGAGTGTGTTCAACTTTATGAGGTCTAGGGTTGTTATGCCTACTTTCTCAAGGATGATGTGAGATTTATACACTACAGCAACACCCCCCCTTTTTTTTACCTATTCTATCACTACAAATTATATTGTAACCTGGTGGAGTGATTTCATTGTTGTGGTTGCCTGGTTTAAGCCAAGTCTCTGTTAGCATGACTATCTCAGGTTGATAAAAGGAGAGTAGTGCATGAAGGTCGTGGACTTTGTTTAGTATACTTCTGACATTTAAATTTAAAATGAGGAGCATGGATTTGTCTCGGTGGAGTAGGGTATCATTCGGGTTGGGGCTCCTAGATTTTCTGGGCCTGGGTTTGGGTGTATATCACCGCAGCTAATGAGTTAGGTTCTGAGGTAAAAATAGAGTTTGAGTAGTTTGTTTAGGGTCTTAAAGTTCTTTATAGTTGTTTGAGTCTGGTAGTGTGACGGCTGTGATCTGTGTGCATAGTGGTGAATAAAGAAGGTTTGGTAGTGATGTGGGACTAGTTGAGTAAAAGGGTGTGTTGTAATAATGTCAGTGGAAGTAGTTTTTCTTGGTATATGGATAAAATTAAGTTGTTTTGGTGGTTGGTGATAGAAGTTAGCAGTGGGAGTGTGGGTACACCTAGGAGCAATAGTAAGAGGTGTATGTATGTGGGTTTGGGTAGTTTGGGCATAGTTTGGTCATGAGTGAGAGATCTGCTTGGGATGGGGTGGGTGTGAAGGATGATGAGAGGTGCTGTTTGTGATTGTAAGGTAGTTAGATGGAAGACTGTGTTTTACAGTAATGGAATAGTGGAAGAGAAGGAAATGGGTACAGGGGTGGGGCAGATTCAGTGATTGGTGGTTAGCATGATGGGCGTGGCTAAGTTCAGTTGAAATGCAGCACTAGTGGGGGCGGGTGGGAATAGGAAGCAGGGAGGGGAGCGGATTGAGCCTGAGCGCAGCGGGGCTAGCACTAACTCCAATTATATCAATGGGCTTAGTTGTTTCTTTTCTTTGTACACCAAATGTATCGTTCCACTTGTTTCTGTTTACACCAAATGTGTCTGTTTGGCAGTATTGTACTAGTTTAACTTACTTATACTGATGCAGTCACACTGAAAAAGGTCTGGGGAAGCTTCCTCACCACAAGCAGGCCAAAAGATAACTTTCAAAAGGGCGCCGCTCAAGGAGACCCACTAATATAGACTAGTTAATGTGCATGGGGGAGGAGGAAGTTAGAGGGGGGAGATACAAAATGGGGGAAGGTATAACCAGAAAAAGCCGGTAGAGATCTGTCCTGCCCCCTTACAGAAGACTGCAAAGGAAAGTAATCAGCATAAGAAGTGGAAGCCTTTGAGCTGTAATGTAAGTGTAAGCAAGGAAGAGGTCAAAGCAGGAAATTAGGAGTGTAAGCAGTTAGTTGCAGAAACACTACTTTAAGGCCTTGGTGTGCAAGTAATACAAAGGAAGGTAAATCTATCTGGGGGACAAAATACAGCAATTAATGGTACTTGCCTTACTTTACAAATATTCAGTGTGGAGGCAGATCTATTTGGGATAAGAAACAGAAAGTATATTTGGGATAAGAAACAGCAAGTATATTGTTATTTGGGATAAGAAACAGCAACAACATTGTTATTTGGGATAAGAAACAGCAAGTATATTTGGGATAAGAAACAGCAAGTATATTGTTATTTGGGATAAGAAACAGCAAGTATATTGTTAAGTTACTAATTGTTGCAAATTGTTTCTGTAGGCTACACACTAAAGTGCGCTAGCCGATTTACAGCATTTATAGCATTTACTGTTTGTTTTTTTCCTTGTCTCTGTAAAAAAACAAAAAAAAAAAAATAAAATCTCTTGTTTTCCCACCTTACTGAACTAGAGTAGTCCAGTTTCAGAGTTGCTGATCCATGGGCTTTGTTTTTAGTTCCTGTTACTGATCCATTGCCTTATTAGGAAGGAGGGAAGTTTCTTTGCTTACCAGTGGGAGTGGGAAGCACTGAGCAGCCTTTTTGTCCGAATTGGTGAAGTTTCAGCCAGAAACTAGTAGTCCATTGGTCATTTTGGGCCAATTCCTAGCTCCTTTCAGCCCCCTGCTATAAAACACGCTAAGCAGCGCGTTTTCCAGCTTGTACCAACTCAGCACAGATCCTCGTGGTGGCCTGCAGAGTGATCCAAGCAACAGAGAGCTAAAGAGTGACTTTCTACCAGATATAAGTATTTTTGTGGCTTTCCACTGTTATTAAGCTAGCGACTGCATTTCGCCTGTTTTACTGCTACTTTAAGTGATTTCTGCATTTTACACTGTTTATTGCACTTTAAGTTACTAATTGTTCAAATTGTTTCTGTAGGCTACACACTAAAGTGCGCTAGCCGATTTACAGCATTTATAGCATTTGCTGTCTGTTTTTTTCCTTGTCTCTGTAAAAAAACAAAAAAAAAAAAAAAAAAATCTCTTGTTTTCCCGCCTTACTGAGCTAGAGTAGTCCAGTTTCAGAGTTGCTGATCCCTGGGCTTTGTTTTTAGTTCCTGTTACTGATCCATTGCCTTATTAGGAAGGAGGGAAGTTTCTTTGCTTACCAGTGGGAGTGGGAAGCACTGAGCAGCCTTTTGTCCGATTTGGTGAAGTTTCAGCCAGAAACTAGTAGTCCATTGGTCGTTTTGGGCCAATTCTAGCTCCTTTCAGCCCCTGCTATAAAACACGCTAAACACGTTTTCCAGCTTGTACCAACTCTGCACAGATCCTCGTGGTGGCCTGCAGAGTTATCCAAGCAGTAGAGAGCTAAAAGAGTGACTTTCTACCAGATATAAGTATTTTTGTGGCTTTCCCACTGTTATTAAGCTAGTGACTGCATTTCGCCTGTTTTACTGCTACTTTAAGTGATTTCTGCATTTTACACTGTTTATTGCACTTTAAGTTACTAATTGTTGCAAATTGTTTCTGTAGGCTACACACTAAAGTCGCTAGCGATTTACAACATTTATAGCATTTACTGTCTTTTTTTTTCCTTGTCTCTGTAATAAAACAAAAAAAATCTCTTGTTTTCCCGCCTTACTGAACTAGAGTAGTCCAGTTTCAGAGTTGCTGATCCCTGGGCTTTGTTTTTAGTTCCTGTTACTGATCCATTGCCTTATTAGGAAGGAGGGAAGTTTCTTTGCTTACCAGTGGGAGTGGGAAACACTGAGAGGCCTTTTTGTCCGATTTGGTGAAGTTTCAGCCAGAAACTAGTAGTCCATTGGTTTTGGGCCAATTCCTAGCTCCCTTCAGCCCCTGCTATAAAACACGCTAAGCGCTAGCATAATTTAGCGGAGTTACCACTGTTGCACACAAGAGCAGCGGTTAAACAAGGTTAAACTATTCAGGCCATCTAAATTCCACTCTTCAAATTTTCCCTTAGAACTACTTTCCTCGAGCTGTACTGCTGATCTAACCAGCATATCCTATAACTGAAAAGTTCATCTCTACTTGATTCCCAAGTAGACTATTCTCTATCTGTAAAGCCTAGCACTTACTCCTACAGTACTTGCACCTTGATAAAGCACTCTTATTATAGATAGTACCCCACCAGCCTAAAACCCACTTCCCGGAGTCCTTTGAAAGTCTCTTTATCTACTACTTCTAGTATGTCGAGGGATCAGTTGCTAGTGTCCTCTCCAGCTCAACTGGTGAACCTGGGAATATTGAGGCAATGTTACAATTGCCTCATGTACCTGAACAATCCTCTCCTTCTCCCACAAAACACAAATACATGCGAGAGATGCAACTATACGGCCAAACTGGAGGCTGAGCTCTCTCAACATAGGACTGGCAAGACCAGACAGGAGGAGAAGGTAACCACACACAATACATACCCAGTCACACATGGTACCATCACAACTTCAAATCATACACATACTCACACAAAGACATACTGGAGGCTCTGATCAAAAATTTACCAAAACAGCAGAGGCCACCAAAGCAGACACCCAAACAACAACCACCTCACGACCCAACACATGCAACACATAGACCACACAGTCAGAGTGTCAAACAGTCACAGCCCTTAAGGCCAAACAAAATGCCAGACACACTTATCATTGGTGATTCCATAGTCAGACACACTGACGTCCCGCTCACCAGACTGAGTAAGGAGAAGGTCACAGTAAGCTGCCTGTCGGGTGCTAGAATCCGCCACATAACACAAGCACTCAGGTCTCTCAACAGCAGGTACAAGTACGACTCAGTCATTGTCCACGCTGGTGTCAATGACCTGAGGCGTACCTCCTTGGACTACATGAAAAGGGACATCGAGGAGCTCTCTGATTATGTAGCCCAGGCAGGTATGACCCTGACCTTGAGCAGTATCCTACCTTCACCTAGAATGATGCCACAATACAGTGATAAGATGATCAGCTTTAATAATTGGCTTAAATTCTGGTGTCATTCAAAGGATCAATGTCTGTCTGCCTGGGATGACATGCTGGACAAGCCAGCTGCTTGAGGGCTTGCACCTGTCACCCTGGGCTTCGGATATTGGCAAGGCTCTTGCCACCCCATAGTGCCTTTTTAGGCAAGGCTCAAATTCTAAACCTACCACCCTAGAACACCAAAAGGAAAAAACTAAGGGTAATGCTGCTCAATGCCAGAAGTCTCAATCTCAAGATGCATGCACTCAAGGCCCTTCTCAATATGGAGAACATCGATGTCTGTGCTGTGACAGAAACCTGGTTCAAGGCTCCTGAGAGCACCCCAGCACTAACAGGTTTCACCTCATATCATGCGTTCCGGCCCCAAAATCCGGACAACACCAAGAAAGGAGGGGGGGGTGTCCATATTCATAAAGGACACCCACACCTCAAGGTTGGTGGCAATGCACGATGCATCGGAGACCATCCAGGTGCAATTAACCATAGGCAAGACTGCTCTGCAATTTGTAGCATGTTACAGGCCACCCTCTCAAACTCAGGAACCTCACATGGCCTTCCTGAAAACATTGGAGGATAAATGTATCTCCAAACACCATCATACTAGGTGACTTCAACTACCCTAATATAGACTGGGAACACTACTCAAGCCCGAACACTCTAACCCAAAGATTCCTGGAGTTCATAAACTCAAATGCCATGGAACAACTAGTCACCATCCCACAAGAGGAGAAAACATACTTGATCTCATCATCACGAACATGGGATCAAAATGTTCAACACGAAGTATACCCCTCACTGGTGAGATCAGATCATAAACTAATCTCGCTGGAGGTCCTCATCCCGCCCCACCTGAAACAAAAAGACCACAGTGAAAAACTTCTCAAAAGCCGATTTCACACTTCTAAAAACTAGTGTGGTCTCCTTTAAGGCCCCTGAGCCAGTGGTAAACATTACTCAAACCGCTGAATCACTTACAAATGCCTTCTACCAGCACCTACAGGACTGCATGGATCAGGCAATCCCAAACAAAACTAAGACTCTCTGTACCAAAGGCAAGCGTCCAGTCTGGTGGACCCCAGCCATAAACAAGCTCTACAACAAAGGAGGAAGCTACTACAAGATAGAGCAAAATCCTTGAAAGGTAAGACACCTTTGATCATTATAAGTAAAAACTAAGAGCTCTCATAAAATCATCCAAGGCAAATTTTGAGAGAAAAATCGCCAAGGACTCTAAAGACAATCATAAGGCCTTCTTTAGCTATGTTAGAAACCTAGGAGGAAACTCCCAGATATGCTCAGAACTAGTTCAAAATGATGTGAAAATTACTGAACCTACACACATTGCCAACATACTGGCTGACAGGTTCAGTGCAAACTTCTCCCCAAAAGGAGAGATATCTATTCCAGAGGATTGTAGCCCCCAAACATCTCCAACGCCCAGGTGAGAACTGCCCTCACTAAGGCAAAAACACAGCATCCATGGGACCGGATGGTGTCCCCGGCTGTGTGCTTCCACGAACTCAACGAGGAATTAAACCCACAGTTAGGACAGCTGTTTAATCTTAGCCTCACCTCAGGATCACATACCCAAGGAGTGGCGCAGCGACTGTGGTCCCACTTCATAAGGCGGTGCCTCCACAGACCCTGGAAATTACCGCCCATTAGCTTGACAAGCCTTATCTGCAAAGCCATGGAGAGGATCATAATGGAACTCATAAATAGAGACATAGGGAACTTGCAGACTTTGGATCCAACCAAGTTTGGCTTTGTCAAAGGCAGATCCTGCCTCTTAAACTTGGTTGACTTTTGAGACAGTCACCAAGGCCATTGATGAGGAAAGGCAGTCCATACAGCCAACCTCGACCTGGCAAAGGCCTTGACACAATACCCACTCAGGTATCATCGAAAAACTCATCAACTTGAATGTAAACCCATACATCACAAGATGGGTTGCAAACTGGCTAAGTGACAGAACCCACAGGGTCAGAGTTGCTGGAGCCATGTCAGACTCAAAGCCTGTCACAAGTGGTGTCCCACAGGGCTCAGTCCTGGGTCCACTCTTGTTCGGCATCTACTTTTCTGAAGTACAAGCAAACACAGGAGGTTATGGCTGACAAAGTTTGCAGATGACTGCAAACTGGGCGCCATAGTCGAAAACACATCTGACACAGATATCCTCCAGAAGGGCCTCACAGAAATGGATAACTGGTGCCAGAGTCATGGCCTGAAGTTAAACGCCAAAAAATGCATAGTCGTACCCTTCAGGAAAAACAAGGTTACCCCTAGCTACCATATAGGTGGCAATCCACTGAGCACAGAAAAAGTCATCAGGGATCTGGGGACCCAGGTTGACATTAGCCTTTCGTTTGACACTCATGTTGCTAAAGTAGTTAGGAAAACCTTCTATATCGCCCACCTGATCATGAAGGGATTCACATCTAGATCAAGGGAGGTCATCGTCCCCATGTACTCATCACTCATTAGACCTATGATTGAGTACAATGCCCCGTTCGGAATGTATCTGACCAGACACCTGCTGCAGCTTGAAAGGCCCCAAAAGTTCCTCACCAAAAGGATAAAGGGTCTCAAAAATATGTCTTATGCTGCACGACTGAAAGAACTCCAGCTCTATTCAGTCTCATACCACTTGCTCAGAGGTGACCTGTGCCTGACATATAAGGCCATGTCAAACCCAGATTTGATGAATATGCTTCACCTCAAAAATCTAGATCCCTCAGAACCACAAGGCGGAGACTTAAATCTTGACACGGTTATAAATAGAACGTGCTGGAGGGACAGATTCATCACCCAGAGACTCCCTATGCTGTGGAACAAAATCCCGGTACATGTGAGGCAGAGCACCTCGCTGGCCTTGTTCAAGAGGAATCTTGACCAATGGATGGGAGATCGCAGATATACCCCAGGGATTACTTCAGTGTCACTGCTTGACAGAGGCACAGCAAATGATAGGCATAGTTTTTATTCAAACTAAAGGGGTGGCGAAAGCCACATAACTATGGGCTAGGCTTATAAATGCCCTTGGGCAGATAGCCTAGTATGAACCTATGAACCTATGAACCTAAGTTATGACACCCAGTGTCAATAGACAAAGCTATAGTTGCCTGGGGGGGGCCTTGCAGGTGTGCATGCCAGCCAAAACAATATTTAAAAAATAATTAGTAAAAGTAACAAATGTGCTGAAAAAGGAAATGTAAATAGCCAGTCACAATGTTTAAAACATAACTGTTAAGGACCACATCTGCTAATAACAAGAACTGTAAATATCCAGCCACCTTTGCAGACTTGTCTGGTAGGTATCCTTATTAAAAAGTGTTATTATTGGCTTGCAATAACTGTAGGGAGAAACCGGACCATAGCAGTGGTTTTATCTGGCAATGTTGCAGTTGTTGGGGGTGGGGAACCCAAGCTGCGATGATGCGCTATGCAAACTTGTCTGGTAGGTATCTTTATTAAAAAGTGTTATTCTTGGCTTGCAATAACTGTAGGGAGAAACGGGACTGGAGCAGTGGTATTATCTGGCAAGGTTGCAGTTGCTGGGGGGGGGGGGGAACGAGCTGCGATGATGCAGGTAGACCAAGTGTGTTATGCAGACTTGTCTGGTAGGTATCCTTATTAAAAAGTGTTATTCCTGGCTTGCAATAACTGAAGGGAGAAACCGTAGCAGTTGTGTGGGTGTGGGTTGCTGTGTTTGTGGAAGGTGGAGATGTGCCTTTGTAAGTGTGGTGCAAATGTTATGCATTATAAAATGGAGAAATTAAGAGTAAAATTTTGCTCAGTGAAGTCCCTAGCAATTTCATCACTGCTTGATTCAGAGATATACATTCCCTTGTGTTTGTCAGTACTATGTTTGAGTGCATTGTTTGGAGTGTGGTATCACTGCTACAGCTGCTGGTACTCTTTCTATACAAGTACATGCTTCTCCAGGAGTCTGTTGCTGAGAGGATGAGAAACACACTACAAATATACAACTAAGACAAACTACATAAAGCAATAATAAGAAAGTACTAGGTCACATCAGAGGCTTGGGAGGTCATTGTTAAGAAACTGAGAATTGTTGTAAAATTTCTCATTAAATACCATAAGTTCAGGTTATACTATAAGAGAATAACTATGTAAAGATAACCATGTCAGCAGCCAAAATGCATTACAAGTTGAACATTTTACTGTGCACATTTTAAAAAATGGATAGACTAGCCTAAACTCTGGACTGATGAGTTTGCTTTTTTTTTTTTTTTTAATTCTTGGGAATTGCTGCTATTCAGAAGTGAAGAGACATACAAGGGAACAGTTTTAGTGGCACACCAGGCTATTTTTTTTATTTCTATTGTCATGCAAAGCTGACTAAATAGTTGAATCTAGCAAAGCTGGAAATGTGAGACTGTAGCCCACTGAAGGAGGAAATGGGAGGAGCAACCAGGCCAGGAACTGAAACTTGCAAAACTGCTCCGTGTGAAAAGTCTTTTTTATCTCAGTAATTTGTTGACACTTTTGCAAGTTTCTTTCAGTGAATGTGTAGTACATCAGTAGGAACAACATTTGTAAAACTCAGAGCATACCAGTCAATGACACATGAGCTGCAGACTCTCATACTTGGCAGTTTTTTTCAGGAGTTCCATTGTAAGTGAATGGAAGTCTAGTCTGACAACAAATGGTAGGGCTATTTGTCCTCACAGTCTGCATTATAGGACAGATTTAGCTTTCCAAAGGAATCACGATGGCAGACAAGAGTAAAAACAAAATAAAATTAGGAATGAGTACTTATTTTGCTGAAGGCAGCTTTGGGAGGTGTAGTAAATCATGGCAAGATAAAAAATATATGTTTTCTTCATCATTTGCCCGTAGTGGTCCTTTAAGCAGCTACACTGCAATTTTTATTTATTTGTTTCAGTGCATTTCAGTGGGCAATGAACACAGCTGTCCTAAATTTCATAGTTTTTAACCACTTAGCTCAACATGTTCTGGATGCCATATCTGAGACCAGCCTTCATGCATTATGGTAGTGGTACATACTTATTTTAGAGCAAAACATGCATTATTTCATATAAAATAAAACTTCCATTCAATGAATATCTAATAATACATAAGCAGTTTAGCAGTCATTTACAAGTCTTGCCAGCTTATAACACTTGCAGATGTGAACTGAAACAAGACAGTGTTTCCAGAGTGAAACAGTTAAACTACAGAGCAATAACATTAATACAAAGAAACAATGTGATAATGTTTCCAGAGTTAAACAGTTAAACTACAGAGCAATAACATTAATAAAATGAAACAGCGTGATAATGTTTCCAGAGTGAAACAATTAATTAAACTGCAAAGCAAATATATTTCATTCATTGCTTACTTACAAACTAACAATATTATTCATCCAACTGCAGTGATATTTTAGTAATACCACATCAACAGAGCAGCAGCAAATATAATGACTGCTCAATTTCTAGCTTTACTAAACAGGGCATTTACCATCACAGATACGCAAGAATATGAAATATCTGGTTAACATAAGAAAATATAATGAACACTAGCCATAAGCCTTTTTGAATGTATTGATTGATTACTACCTTAATTTCTAACTGATTTCTATGTGCCAGCTGTCAGATAATCTCATGCTTGACTAAAAAATATTTAACTTCTATTGCTGCATGAAGCCAGAGGCAATGAGAGGCTACGTTTAAATGTAATTTTTTATGTCTTTTCTCTCCTGTCCATCTGCAATCATAGTGTTGTTCACATGGCTAAAGGAATGCATGGCTTGTGTCTTTTTGAATATAAAAGAATAAGGAGTGTATTTTGAAGTGTGCTGTCTCTCAAGACTTGCTGTATTCTCTTAGTAATGTAAGAAAAAAGATAAAAGACCATGAAATACTTTTGAGATGTAGTTGCTAATGGATGTAACCACACCAGGGTGTTGTCCAGGGAGAGGAAACAGACTTGGGTGTGTATTGACAATCTTAACTATTGCTATAAGAAGTAAAACAACTAGTCTTGTTTCCTCCAGGCCAGCAACAGGGAAATAAGGTCATGTGATGAACACTAGAGCCACATGAACTGTCGGTGTATATAACTGTGATATGCTATGACACAGATGCTATCTTGGCTTGTCTGACTGGCGTATTCATCCGGAAAATGTATCTACTTTAAGATTATGTACTAATTTATCTAATTTATAATAGTGATATAATTTCTGTACTAAGCTCTTGCCAGGAAACTTACATGTCTGGAGCTTAAGATTTCTGTATTCATCCTGTCTATTTTTACTGCATTTTACTGCCTGTGTGTGCCTACCTGGGTAGATTTTAAACTGTATTTTTCATAATCACAAAAATATATGATGCTTGTACATTGAGAAGGCATTACGCTTCTTCCCAACTTTTGGCTTAACACTGAGTAACTGAGCATAAGGTTGTAAGCACAATACATTGTCACTTAGGCTTCTGTTGTCAGAAAGCTTTAAGTATTGAACTTCAATGTTTTCACTTTTTCACATAATTCTTTCAGCCTTATCCAGCTCTCAGCATCTGATTTGAACAGGTTGACTTGATCACCTAGGAAATAATGAGAAAGATAACCAATTGAGAGGCATGTTATAAGATCATCCACCAGTCTATTGAAAGATACAACTACATCACTCCACTGAGATGAACTATGATTCTTTTCACAAGCCCAAAACAAGATTGTCTGAAGGAAAAGAAAAATAAAGCAAAAAAATTATGCATCAATCTTACAAATCACTTTATGAGGGTTAATGCACAATATCATGTATTCAAGCACACCACATAGGGGTCAGTTAGTCTATGCATATATGAAAACATTTGCAGGTGAATGAACTAGATAGTGAAATGAAGGTCTTCTACTACTGAGTCTACTTAATTATGCAGCAGTTACATATAAATAAATAAATATATGTGTGTGTGTATGTATGTATATATATATATATATATATATATATATATATATATATATATATACACATGGATCTTCTTTAGTTTATCGAATTAACACAATGCCAAAATTTACATAATTGATACAACAAAATCGAAAGGTAAAAATAAGAAAAACTTATAAAAAAATTAATATATGTAAAAACATTTTTTAAGTTTTTCTTATTTTTACCTTTCGATTTTGTTGTATCAATTATATATATCAATATATATATATATATATATATATATATATTAATATAAAGATGTTTACTATGTTTCATACTCAAGCATGGCTCCTTTAAGACTATCAATAGTAGTGCACATGATTGTACCTGAGGGTATTTACAATTCCCGTCAATTAATTGGATTATCTGATGAAATCCTAGTACAAAAACACTTATTTTTAAACGATTATTAACTTGTTAATTTTGTTTTTATTTATGTGAAATAAACGGTTGTGGTTTCCTTTGTTACCAGTTTCCTGCTTTGGTGTCTGCCATTCTGTTTTACTTCCAACTATAAGAATCTTTAAGAAGAGATTAGAAAAGCTTGGAAAGAGAAAATGGAAAAACAATTTTACAACAGAACATTGGGAGGACATATGTATGTCTCCTAAGAATGCAATAAATTCTAGGCTTGGGATGTTTGCTTGGAGTGTTTGCATAGACATTTTTATAGCCAGGCAGACTTCAAAGAATTTTTCCTCAAGTAGATAGCAAATTTGGAACTGTGATGGTGAAGAGAGTTAACTAAGAACATATATTTTGGGAGTGAAATAAGTTGGCAAATTTTAAACATTCCCTACAGAGTACTCTGTCAGAAATATTGGGTGAACAAAAGTCTGTAAGTAAGGATATTTTTTGAGCTGGGACACAGGATATGAATTGCGTAGACATAGTAACTTACTATGTTTAATTCTGTTGGCCATCTAAAAACAATTACTAGGAAAAGGAAATCAAATTCTAAACCTACTGTATTTAAAATAATGAATATTATAAAAGAGATAAAAACTGAAAGAGTGATCTTTAGAAAAGGGAAGGAGCAAATTACATAGAAAAATGGAAATTGTGGAAACAATGCATGCAGAATAATGTTCATGAGACGGAGGACTGAAGTTTAAGGGAAAACAGGAATTCAGCAATTTATGTAATGTTGGACTGATGTTAGCTACAAGGAAATAATATGTATCATGTGCAAATGGAAAAAAATGTTAATGTGGCTTGTTTTCTTTTCTGTTAATATGTTTGCCTGTGTCTAAATTGATAATTTAATAAAGGTGTTGTTTTTAAAAATTGAACATTTCTTGAATGTTTTCACTGAAAAATCCACACAATACAAATGCTTATGTTTACAATTATAGATTATGTGGAATAAATTTGCAGGCACCACAGCACTGTTTGCACCACTATTTTTTTTCAGAAATTCAATTCTTTATTTGGGTTTGGGCAGTATAACAAAAATATCTTACTTACTGCAGGCCTTTATTAGAGCCATGGCATTCTTTGGGGGTTGCTTCAATGGGGACATTTTCTTTTTGTTCCACTGCACTTGTAGTTGATTATCATATTTAGGGAGCACAGGGGGGATAGCACAGCCTCCACAATAAATAATTTTATCTTTTTTTCAAGATTTTCTTTGCTTTGTTTACAATGGCATTGTGTTTTGAGACAACAGATTTCACTGATTTCAGTTTTGGTAAGTCTCAGTTATGGGTTCATTGGTGTGTACTAGGCTAACGACTACTCGGGCCTTTTTAAACCTACCCATGCATCCCAAATCTCTGAAAAGTTCTGGTACCCTTGATAAGTGTAAGCAGGGACTTGTGAGCTCACTTTTGTATGTTCACCTCTGTGACTTTCAGTAACCTTACTTGGCTGTTTATTTAAACACTCTGAAGTGAATAAAAATGTTTCCAGTACTAATCTATCTTCTACATTCTGTAGCTTCATTTGTATTTGAGTTTCCTCTGAGTAGCTAAGACAATGATCCCTCTGTGGTTTTATGTTTACTCTGTAGGTACATTTCATTTTATTGTTTGGTGCATTGGTGCAGCGGTTTGCATTTTCACCTCACAGCAAGAGGTTCTTCAGTTTGGTTCTCAGCTGGGGAGACCTCTGTGTGGAGTCTGCATGTCCTCTCTGTTCTCTATGTTCATCCAGGTAAAAAAATAATAAATAAATGAATAATGTCTGTAATTCACTCAGAGGCGTGTTATGTTGAGAATGCCATCAGAAGGAATTCACCATTATCAGTGGTATAAGCTCACACTTTATTTATAAAAATATGTGCTAATGTCAAGCATAAGATGAAACGATCACAACATATCAAGATTACAGGTGAGTCAGTGGTGGATTTTCCTTACCCTTTTTATCCTAACACTTACCTGCTCCCTTAGTATGCAGTGCCTATCCCCTATGAAGTCAGGATACAGATACAAGACTGCACTTTACAATGAGGCCTTCTTTACTGCAAACAAAATCTATTTCTGTTTCAATAAGTGCTTTTAGTAGTGCATGTTATCACTGTCTTCATGTAGAAAAAATTAAAAGCCTCCTTATGGCAAAAAGGGGAACTCTTTCAGCTCAAGCAGAAATCTTGGCATTATGGCTGTACAGCCCAAGAAAGACCAATGACACAAATTTATTCATAGCCTTAACCTTTTTTTCTTATTTTTAGTAGTTTGCTTTATTCTGCCAAAATGTATGTATGGGTATAGCCTATTTCTTGGCAAGGACTTTTCCCTTCTGTGTTCTGTAGTGGAACTTAATCTAGACTTAGGTGTTCTAAAAGAAGTAAAACACATGCTCTAGGTACCCCTGAACATTTATGACGCTACATTGTGAAGGAATGTTTGGCAGTTCTCCCTCGCATGCATCCTCATGTCCCACCATTACTCCATACTTGTCTAGAAAAGGACTACAGATGGAACCAAACAGTGAATATTTTTATACATCACCTCCCGTCATATAGAAGAGTTTGCTGGTTGCATCTTGGCATTGCACCAGTCAAGAGACCTTGCTGCATGAATTATTCTGTTTTACAGTCCATAAATCCACTCAGCTGAAGCCTTCAGTGTATTCCACTAACTGTATACTGATGGGGAAAGAGTATGCCAGCACATACAGTAATGACCAGTAAGCTTTTAACATTTACACAATACACAGATTAAGTTATTAGTAATAAAATAAAGATCCTCATAAAAATGGATGCATCTTGTCACTGTAATCTCACAGTGCTATACACAAAACAGCTTGCATGATTTACCACTAAATGATAAGGTACCAGCAGTTTTCCATATTGTGGCTCCCAGTGATCTAACCGGACTTTCTTCAGGATCCGTAGACTATCTTTTTTATGTCCACCATCACTATCAATGCCCTCCAGCAAAGCACGTTCAATGCATGAAAATGAATACCTGAGACCATACAAAGACAGAAACAGTATTATCAGAAAAAAAAACTCTTGTATTATACCACCCAGCTACAGTTCTTGGTCTGATGATGAAAAAAAAAATCAGAAAATGATTGACTGTTTATATCAAGAGTGACATTTATGTATCTCTAAGACTGTTTACAATACAGCAATTACAGGTATGTTTACAAACAGTAATTCCTTATGTTCACCCCCTCACACACAAATATAAGCAGCATTTTAAGACATCTAACTCATTAACAAGTGAAGGAATTTTAATGTACATAGGGATTTGTTTTGTATGTTTTTATACTTGTCCTGTTTAATCCCCTGTTGTTGTACCTTTCTTTCTCATTCTACCTTCATTATCAACTTATATTTCCCCTGAGTGTTGTTGGATATATCACAGGTGAAATTTTGCAACACACATTATCAAAACCAGCAAAATGCAATAGTTTCCCCAATATATCTTTACCAGAATGTGTGGTGACTTTAGCATTTACATTATTACACCTTACTCGGCAAAATCCACTTAGGCTAAATGTTACTTTTGAGCTTACACAAACACAAAGCATGGTGTAGCCCAATGATTTCACTTCAGTACTAGTATTCATGTCTGTGAGCCAACGCATTGATCATTGCTGCAGTACATTTAACTATATGGGTTATATCCTACCAAGGATATAACAGCTGGCCAACTTCCAAAGCAACAGAGCACCTTCCATGCACCCAAGCCCTCAGTTACCTTGAGCTGAGCTGATTAAAAGACAAGTTTTGGCACCAAGCCCTTCACAGTTTGCTGCTGCTGGACAATACACTCCTCCTGAGGCTTCTAAGGAATGTGGGTCAGCTTGTACTCTTCCGCTGTTGGACAGATAAGTTCCCTTTGGAGAAAAAAATTCTGTTTTATAAAACTTGTTTGTAATTAATACTTTCCTCTCCAGGAAAGTTATTTTAAACTAAGGTTTGTGTTTTAATGGACTGTCACAAGACTGTACTGTACTTTTTAAACAGAAGTGCTCTTTTTCATGTCAGTTTAAAGTTGTTTAAAGTAACTGAGAAACATTATCAGTTCTCAGCCTTAATGTTCGGACTATGCACTGCACCAAGAATGTTCACAAAGTGTCTAGCTCAGTTATAGTTCATTGCATGCTACAGGCTAACCACATTTTTCCCATATTTTATTTACTTGCTTATCTTTGCATAGTCATTTTCAAAGTGTCAGGAATCTGTCTCTCTGGAGTTTGCAGTGGTGCAGCTAGGGCAGAGAGAACAGGGCAAGTACCCCAGATGTTATTTGATCCAGGGCACAATTCTTCCTATGAAATTAAGAATTAAAAAAAAAAAAAAAAAAAAATACATACACACACACACACACACACACACACATATATATATATATATATATATATATATACACATATGTATATACATATATACACACACACACACACACACACACACACACACAGAAAAAAGACATCAAATATATTTTTTAAGGAAATAGCACTGCATGCATCCTAAATGGATGTTTGAGACATTCCTGCCTCTCATCCACACCTATTTCTTCTTGCTTGGAAACTGCCCCAAAAATAACTATGATGGTCAAGTAGAGGGGGTGGTACCATGGTGCAAGAAAGACAGTGTCTTGGACTATATCATTGGCACCCATAGCAAGCTGAGAGAGATATAGGGCCGGATTCACGAAGGCTTGCACAGAGTCTAAGAGTAGAGTAAGACTCCAGACAGCCAACATGTCTGCCGAGCGATCCAGGAACAGCCGGCAGGGGCGTGCATGAGAGCTCTTAAAACGACTCTTGCACGGACAGTGTTAGGATATGCAAATTACCTCATCTGCTGCTGAAAGCTATGCAAATGAGGTAAATTTAAGATCCAGGAAAGTAGAAGAAAAGAAAATAAAGACGAAGTAGACCAGTGAAGTTAATGCTCAGCAAAAACGCTGGCAGAAACAAGTAAACTGAATAAAAGCTGCTGAGCAAAACATTGGTGGGGTAACAAAAATTCCAATGCTCCAAAATCCAGGAAATGCAATAAATGAAGAACGATCCAAACGTATGCTCAACAAATATATTTATTTATAAAGTGAGGTTAGCGCTTTCGCAGTAGCTTCATCAGACCTTGTATAAAACTAATGCTCTAAATCAACTGTTTAAATACATTCAAAGGCGCCAAAAAAGAATCAGACTAATTAAAGCTACAGTGCATATGTAAAATGCATTGACCCACACAATATTGTTTAAAAACAGCAAAAATCATTAAAAACACATAAAATACAAGACTGAAATCCTCTAAAACAGCACATTTGAAACTTTAATAAAAATAGGGAAATATTGAAAATATATTTGTATGTTCGGAAATATCTGTATTAAAACGTTAGAAACATTCACATAGTAGGGGGGGGATTTCTAATGAGGACTATCAATAGACACTATAATGGAAATGTGCTCATTTCCTGTTTCTCAATCTCCTGGATTTTAATAGTGGTCTAAGTGGTACCTTCCCATTGAGGCCAGGTGGCATGTCGGCCCTAAACTTAATAATCCAGTATATCTCCCTGGATTCTGTGTGGTTCTTAATATCTCCCCTCCTACAAGACTTCAGGATCTTATTAACCCTATTGCAATCTATGTCACTATTAACCCTATTGCAATCTATGTCACTATTAACCCTATTGCAATCTATGTCACTATTAACCAGAGGCATGGATGGAATACACAGTCTTAGGACATCCAGAGCTACCCCCTTTTTTTCAGAGGGAGCGATGGATCTATACATAGATATTGGCAATAGGGTTAATAGATGACATAGATTGCACCCGTGGGAAGACTGCTATGTACACCTTTCCCATTTTAATTTATTGCTGCCACCAAGAGAGATGTTGGATCAGTAAAGGGACATTGTATCCTAAACACTGGCATATTTTTCTGTGGATCCTATTATTATCGTGGTTAACGGGTGACAAACCGATGTTTGGCAGCTATACCGCAACAAAAAGAATCTTAAACAGTTACTCTGCTATATCAGGCAAAAATACAAAGAACCCACTGATTACCACGGAAGGACCCTTCACTGACAACTTGCAACTGTCAGAATGCAATTTTGCTCATACATTCTAAAGTGATCCCCTTGTTTGAAATTATCCATATGGACAGGGTGTCTACATATCATATTGAACCGAGGGGCAATTGCATGTCGCGTCAGATGTTGTTTATCTTGCCACCTGCGTGTCATGTTCAGCCTCATATGCGATAGGTAAGACCAACGTGTCCTGAGAGAGACAGGATTAGGGAACTACGTATATCATACAAGAAAGGGCAATATACACAATGCTTTGGCAGAACATACCTACACAAAGGAAGAGGGACTATGCATCAGTTTGGAAGTTCCCGGGATCTTGACAGATCACTGAAGTCTTGTAGGAGGGAGATATTAAGAACCACACAGAATCGGAGGAGATATACTGGATTATTAAGTTTAGGGCCAGACATGCCACCTGGCCTCAATGGGAAGGTACCACTTAGACCACTATTAAAATCCAGGAGATTGAGAAACAGAGAAATGAGCACGACAAATTTGCCATTATGGCAGTGTCTATTGATGGTCCTCATTTAGAAATCCTACTATGCAGATGTTTCTGCGTTTTGCAGCCACAGATGTTTGGGGCGAACATGGGCTATATTTTCAGTATTTCGGCCTGTTAAAGTTTCAAATGCTGGGATTTAAGTCTTATATAATATACTGGTGATTTTATGACCTAAGCATAATTGTGTCAACCATTTGCCGCCGCTAACGGTGGTCTGGGATGTTGGCTGAGCTGTGACTGGGCAGTTGATTTGGGCGACCGGTTGCAACACGAATTAAACTGATGAGCTTCCGGCGATAACATCAACTGGGCAAATATGTTTGTTGGTGCTCGTTGGTCGATGTCATTACAGATTTCAGGCGATTTTGAAGCATGAATTACTATTCCCTGCTCAGCAGCTTTTATTCAGTTAGATCCAGAAACACCAATCTGTCCGGTAAGAATGATGTTTATTTGCAGAAATGTACTCAGTAGGTTTTAACTTTTGTTTTAGGATTGCGCAAATAGCAAGAATGGATTATACATGAGCGCTCCAAATAAAGGGATGCATCAGTTGAAGAGAGCACTACTGTGTGGCCAAAATGAGCCGTTTGGCATTATTATGTGTTGCAAAATAATAAAAAAGCAATTTTTTTTCCCCCTGATCTTGATGTTTAGCGTGCGTAAACGCATATAAGCGTGTGGTGCTCCAAAACTCAAGAAAAACCCCCTAAAATAGGCATTTTATTAAATATATTCATCTACCATGCAGAGTGACGTGGCAGGCTGAAGACAACATAGCTACTGAGTGAAAGGTTGTACTAAGGGACGGAAGCTCCCAGGGTCTGAGATATAACCAAGCATTGGTAGGCAATGCTATGCAATGAGTAAGGATAGTGAATCCCAATTTTTCCATGCCATGTGAACCCATGTCCCTAGAGTGTAGAGTAGGATTAGGGGAGTAACAGAGTAGAAGATAAGGTGACATCATGAGGGAGGTATGTTACAAGATTGTAGCTTAACATTTAAATTTAAAATGAGGAGCATGGATTTGTCTCGGTGGAGTAGGGTATCATTAGGGTTGGGGCTCCTAGATTTTGTGGGCCTGGGTTTGAGTGTATATCACCGCAGCTAATGAGTTAGGTTCTGAGGTAAAAATAGAGTTTGAGTAGTTTGTTTAGGGTCTTAAATTTCTTTATAGTTGTTTGAGTCTGGTAGTGTGGCTGTGATCTGTGTGCATAGTGGTGAATAAAGAAGGTTTGGTAGTGATGTGGGACTAGTTGAGTAAAAGGTGTTTTGTAATGTCACTGGAAGTAGTTTTTCTTGGTATATGGATAAAATTAAGTTGTTTTTGGTGGTTGGTGATAGAAGTTAGCAGTGGGAGTGTGGGTACACCTAGGAGCAATAGTAAGAGGTGTATGTATGTGGGTTTGGGTAGTTTGGGCATGGTTCGGTCATGAGTGAGAGAACTGGTTGAGATGGGGTGGGTGTGGTGGATGATGAGAGGTGCTGTTTGTGATTGTAAGGTAGTTAGATGGAAGACTGTGTTTTACAGTAATGGAATAGTGGAAGAGAAGGAAATGGGTACAGGGGTGGGGCAGATTCAGTGATTGGTGGTTAGCATGATGGGCGTGGCTAAGTTCAGTTGAAATGCAGCACTAGTGGGGGTGGGAATAGGAAGCAGGGAGGGGCCAGTTGAGCTGGAGCCGGGCCGCACTAACTCAATTATATCAATGGGCTTAGTTGTTTCTTTTTCTTTGTACACCAAATGTATCGTTCCACTTGTTTCTGTTTACACCAAATGTGTCTGTTTGGCAGTATTGTACTAGTTTAACTTACTTATACTGATGCAGTCACACTGAAAAGGTCTGGGAAGCTTCCTCACCACAAGCAGGCCAAAGATAACTTTCAAAGGCGCAGCTCAAGGAGACCCACTAATATAGACTAGTTAATGTGCATGGGGGAGGAGGAAGTTAGAGGGGAGATACAAAATGGAAGGTATAACCAGAAAAAGCGGTAGAGATCTGTCCTGCCCCTTACGAAGAACTGCAAAGGAAAGTAATCAGCATAAGAAGTGGAAGCCTTTGAGCTGTAATGTAAGTGTAAGCAAGGAAGAGGTCAAAGCAGGAAATTAGAGTGTAAGCAGTTAGTTGCAGAAACACTACTTTAAGGCCTTGGTGTGCAAGTAATACAAAGGAAGGTAAATCTATCTGGGGACAAAATACAGCAATTAATGGTACTTGCCTTACTTTACAAATATTCAGTGTGGAGGCAGATCTATTTGGGATAAGAAACAGAAAGTATATTTGGGATAAGAAACAGCAAGTATATTGTTATTTGGGATAGAAACAGCAACAACATTGTTATTTGGGATAAGAAACAGTAAGTATATTTGGGATAAGAAACAGCAAGTATATTGTTATTTGGGATAAGAAACAGCAAGTATATTGTTAAGTTACTAATTGTTGCAAATTGTTTCTGTAGGCTACACACTAAAGTCGCTAGCGATTTACAGCATTTATAACATTTACTGTTTGTTTTTTCCTTGTCTCTGTAAAAACAAAAAAAAAAATCTCTTGTTTTCCCGCCTTACTGAACTAGAGTAGTCAGTTTCAGAGTTGTGCTGATCCATGGGCTTTGTTTTTAGTTCCTGTTACTGATCCATTGCCTTATTAGGAAGGAGGGAAGTTTCTTTGCTTACCAGTGGGAGTGGGAAGCACTGAGCAGCCTTTTGTCCGATTTGGTGAAGTAGCAGCCAAAAACTAGTAGTCCATTCGTGGATTTGGGCCAATTCCTAGCTCCTTACAGCGCCCTGCTATAAAAACCGCTAAGCGTTTTCCAGCTTGTACCAACTCAGCACAGATCCTCGTGGTGGCCTGCAGAGTGATCCAAGCAACAGAGAGCTAAAGAGTGACTTTCTACCAGATATAAGTATTTTTGTGGCTTTCCACTGTTATTAAGCTAAGCGACTGCATTTAGCCTGTTTACTGCTACTTTAAGTGATTTCTGCATTTTACACTGTTTATTGCACTTTAAGTTACTAATTGTTCAAATTGTTTCTGTAGGCTACACACTAAAGTCGCTAGCGATTTACAACATTATAGCATTTGCTGTCTGTTTTTTCCTTGTCTCTGTAAAAACAAAAAAAAAAACAAAAAAATCTCTTGTTTTCCCGCCTTACTGAGCTAGGGTAGTCCAGTTTCAGAGTTGCTGATCCCTGGGCTTTGTTTTTAGTTCCTGTTACTGATCCATTGCCTTATTAGGAAGGAGGAAGTTTCTTTGCTTACCAGTGGGAGTGGGAAGCACTGGAGCAGCCTTTTGTCGATTTGGTGAAGTTTCAGCCAGAAACTAGTAGTCCATTGTGGTTTGGGACAATTCCTAGCTCCTTTCAGCCCCCTGCTATAAAACACGCTAAACACGCGTTTTCAGCTTGTACCAACTCTGCAGATCCGTGGTGGCCTGCAGAGTGATCCAAGCAACAGAGAGCTAAAGAGTGACTTTCTACCAGATATAAGTATTTTTTGTGGCTTTCCCGTTGTTATTAAGCTAGTGACTGCATTTAGCCTGTTTTACTCTTATCAAGGCTACTTTAAGTGATTTCTGCATTTTACACTGTTTATTGCACTTTAAGTTACTAATTGTTGCTAGGAGAAATTGTTTCTGTAGGCTACACACTAAAGTGCTAGCGATTTACAACATTTAGCATTTACTGTCTTTTTTTTCCTTGTCTCTGTAATAAAACAAAAATCTCTTGTTTTCCCGGCTTCTTTACTGAACTAGAGTAGTCCAGTTTCAGAGTTGCTGATCCCTGGGCTTTTGTTTTTAGTTCCTGTTACTGATCCATTGCCTTATTAGGAAGGAGGAAGTTTCTTTGCTTACCAGTGGGAGTGGGAAACACTGAGGAGGCCTTTTGTCCGATTTGGTGAAGTTTCAGCCAGAAACTAGTAGTCCATTGGATTTTGGGCCAATTCCTAGCTCCCTTCAGCCCCTGCTATAAAACACGCTAAGAAGCGGCGCTAGCGTAATTTAGCTGAGTTACCACTGTTGCACACAAGAGCAGCGGCGGTTAAACAAGGTTAAACTATTCAGGCCATCTAAATTCCACTCTTCAAATTGCGGCGGCTCCCTTAGAACTACTTTCCTCGAGCTGTGCTGCTGATCTAACCAGCATATCCTATAACTGAAAGTTCATCTCTACTTGATTCCCCAAGTAGACTATTCTCTATCTGTAAAGCCTAGCACTACTCCTACAGTACTTGCACCTTGATAAAGCACTCTTATTATAGATAGTACCCCACCAGCCTAAACCCACTTCCCGGAGTCCTTTGAAAGTCTCTTTATCTACTACTTCTAGTATGTCGAGGGATCAGTTGCTAGTGTCCTCTCCAGCTCAACTGGTGAACCTGGGAATATTGAGGCAATGTTACAATTGCCTCATGTACTGAACAATCCTCCTTCTCCCACAAAACACAAATACATGTGCTAGAGATGCAACACACATATTATACGGCCAAACTGGAGGCTGAGCTCTCTCAATATAGGACTGGCAAGACCAGACAGGAGGAGAAGGTAACCACACACAATACATACCCAGTCACACATGGTACCATCACAACTTCAAATCATACACATACTCACACAAAGACATACTCGGAGGCTCTGATCAAAATTTACCAAAACAGCAGAGGCCACCAAAGCAGACACCCAAACAACAACCACCTCACGACCCAACACATGCAACACATAGACCACACAGTCAGAGTGTCAAACAGTCACAGCCCTTAAGGCCAAACAAAATGCCAGACACACTTGTCATTGGTGATTCCATAGTCAGTCACACTGGCGTCCCGCTCACCAGACTGAGTAAGGAGAAGGTCACAGTAAGCTGCCTGTCGGGTGCTAGAATCCAGCCACATAACACAAGCACTCAGGTCTCTCAACAGCAGGTACAAGTGCGACTCAGTCATTGTCCACGCTGGTGTCAATGACCTGAGGCGTACTCCGGACTACATGGAAAAGGGACACGGGAGCTCTCTGATTATGTAGCCCAGGCAGGTATGAACCTGACCTTGAGCAGTAACCTACCTTCACCTTGAATGATGCCACAATACAGTGATAAGATGAACAGCTTTAATAATTGGCTTAAATTCTGGTGTCATTCAAAGGATCAATGTCTGTCTGCCTGGGATGACATGCTGGACAAGCCACGCTGCGCATGAGGGGCGGCTTGCACCTGTCACCCTGGGCTTCGGATATTGGCAAAGGCTCTTGCCACCCCATAGTGCCTTTTTAGGCAAGGCTCAAATTCTAAACCTACCACCCTAGAACACCAAAAGGAAAAAAACTAAGGGTAATGCTGCTCAATGCCAGAAGTCTCAATCTCAAGATGCATGCACTCAAGGCCCTTCTCAATATGGAGAACATCGATGTCTGTGCTGTGACAGAAACCTGGTTCAAGGCTCCTGAGGCACCCCAGCACTAACAGGTTTCACCTCATATCATGCGTTCGGCCCCAAAATCAGGACAACACCAAGAAAGGAGGGGGTGTCCATATTCATAAAGGACACCCACACCTCCAAGGTTAGTGGCAATGCGCGATGCACGGAGACCATCCAGGTGCAATTAACCATAGAGCAGGACTGCTCTGCAATTTGTAGCATGTTACAGGCCACCCTCTCAAACTCAGGAACCTCACATGGCCTTCCTGAAAACATTGGAGGGATAAATGTATCTCCAAACACCATCATACTAGGTGACTTCAACTACCCTAATATAGACTGAACACTACTCAAGCCCGAACACTCTAACCCAAAGATTCCTGGAGTTCATAAACTCAAATGCCATGGAACAACTAGTCACCATCCCACAAGAGGAGAAAACATACTTGATCTCATCATCACGAACATGGGATCAAAATGTTCAACACGAAGTATACCCCTCACTGGTGAGATCAGATCATAAACTAATCTCGCTGGAGGTCCTCATCCCGCCCCACCTGAAACAAAAGACCACAGTGAAAAACTTCTCAAAAGCCGATTTCACACTTCTAAAAACTAGTGTGGTCTCCTTTAAGGCCCTGAGCCAGTGGTAAACATTACTCAAACCGCTGAATCACTTACAAATGCCTTCTACCAGCACCTACAGGACTGCGTGGATCAGGCAATGCCAAACAAAACTAAGACTCTCTGTACCAAGGCAAGCGTCCAGTCTGGTGGACCCCAGCCATAAACAAGCTCTACAACAAAGGAGGAAGCTACTACAAGATAGAGCAAAATCCTTGAAAGGTAAGACACCTTTGATCATTATAAGTAAAAACTAAGGCTCTCATAAAATCATCCAAGGCAAATTTTGAGAGAAAAATGCCAAGGACTCTAAAGACAATCATAAGGCCTTCTTTAGCTATGTTAGAAACCTAGGAGGAAACTCCCAGATATGCTCAGAACTAGTTCAAAATGATGTGAAAATTACTGAACCTACACACATTGCCAACATACTGGCTGACAGGTTCAGTGCAAACTTCCTCCCCAAAGGAGATATCTATTCCAGAGGATTGTAGCCCCCAAACATCTCCAAGCCCAGGTGAGAACTGCCCTCACTAAGGCAAAAACACAGCATCCATGGGACGGATGGTGTCCCGGCTGTGTGCTTCATGAACTCAACGAGGAATTAAACCCACAGTTAGGACAGCTGTTTAATCTTAGCCTCACCTCAGGATACGTGCCCAAGGGGCGACGCGACTGTGGTCCCACTTCATAAGGGCGGTGCCTCCACAGACCCTGGAAATTACCGCCCCATTAAGCTTGACAAGCCTTATCTGCAAAGCCATGGAGAGGATCATAATGGAACTCATAAATAGAGACATAGGGAACTTGCAGACTTTGGATCCAGCAGTTTGGCTTTGTCAAAGGCAGATCCTGCCTCTTAAACTTGGTTGACTTTTCGAGACAGTCACCAAGGCCATTGATGAGGAAAGGCAGTCCATACAGCCAACCTCGACCTGGCAAAGGCCTTGACACAATACCCACTCAGGTATCATCGAAAAACTCATCAACTTGAATGTAAACCCATACATCACAAGATGGGTTGCAAACTGGCTAAGTGACAGAACCCACAGGGTCAGAGTTGCTGGAGCCATGTCAGACTCAAAGCCTGTCACAAGTGGTGTCCCACAGGGCTCAGTCCTGGGTCCACTCTTGTTCGGCATCTACTTTTCTGAAGTACAAGCAAACACAGGAGGGTTATGGCTGACAAAGTTTGCAGATGACTGCAAACTGGCGCCATAGTGAAACACATCTGACACAGATATCCTCCAGAAGGGCCTCACAGAAATGGATAACTGGTGCCAGAGTCATGGCCTGAAGTTAAACGCCAAAAAATGCATAGTCGTACCCTTCAGGAAAAACAAGGTTACCCTAGCTACCATATAGGTGGCAATCCACTGAGCACAGAAAAAGTCATCAGGGATCTGGGGACCCAGGTTGACATTAGCCTTCGTTTGACACTCATGTTGCTAAAGTAGTTAGGAAAACCTTCTATATCGCCCACCTGATCATGAAGGGATTTACATCTAGATCAAGGGAGGTCATCATCCCCATGTACTCATCACTCATTAGACCTATGATTGAGTACAATGCCTCGTTCGGAATGTATCTGACCAGACACCTGCTGCAGCTTGAAAGGCCCCAAAAGTTCTTCAGCAAAAGGATAAAGGGTCACAAAAATATGTCTTATGCTGCGACTGAAGAACTCAGCTCTATTCAGTCTCATACCACTTGCTCAGAGGTGACCTGTGCCTGACATATAAGGCCATATCAAACCCAGATTTGATGAATATGCTTCACCTCAGACAATCTAGATCCCTCAGAACCACAAGGGCGGGAGACTTGACACGGTTATAAATAGAACGTGCTGGAGGGACAGATTCATCACCCAGAGACTCCCTATGCTGTGGAACAAAATCCCGGTACATGTGAGGCAGAGCACCTCGCTGGCCTTGTTCAAGAGGAATCTTGACCAATGGATGGGAGATCGCAGATATACCCCAGGGATTACTTCAGTGTCACTGCTTGACAGAGGCACAGCAAAATGATAGGCATAGTTTTTATTCAAACTAAAGGGGTGGCGAAAGCCACATAACTATGGCTAGGCTTATAAATGCCCTTGGGCAGATAGCCTAGTATGAACCTATGAACCTATGAACCTAAGTTATGACACCCAGTGTCAATAGACAAAGCTATAGTTGCCTGGGGGGGGCCTTGCAGGTGTGCATGCCAGCCAAAACAATATTTAAAAAATAATTAGTAAAAGTAACAAATGTGCTGAAAAAGGAAATGTAAATAGCCAGTCACAATGTTTAAAACATAACTGTTAAGGACCACATCTGCTAATAACAAGAACTGTAAATATCCAGCCACCTTTGCAGACTTGTCTGGTAGGTATCCTTATTAAAAAGTGTTATTATTGGCTTGCAATAACTGTAGGGAGAAACCGGACCATAGCAGTGGTTTTATCTGGCAATGTTGCAGTTGTTGGGGGTGGGGAACCCAAGCTGCGATGATGCGCTATGCAAACTTGTCTGGTAGGTATCTTTATTAAAAAGTGTTATTCTTGGCTTGCAATAACTGTAGGGAGAAACCGGACCGTAGCAGTGGTTTTATCTGGCAATGTTGCAGTTGCTGGGGGGGGGGGGGACCGAGCTGCGATGATGCAGGTAGACCAAGTGTGTTATGCAGACTTGTCTGGTAGGTATCCTTATTAAAAAGTGTTATTCCTGGCTTGCAATAACTGAAGGGAGAAACCGTAGCAGTTGTGTGGGTGTGGGTTGCTGTGTTTGTGGAAGGTGGAGATGTGCCTTTGTAAGTGTGGTGCAAATGTTATGCATTATAAAATGGAGAAATTAAGAGTAAAATTTTGCTCAGTGAAGTCCCTAGCAATTTCATCACTGCTTGATTCAGAGATATACATTCCCTTGTGTTTGTCAGTACTATGTTTGAGTGCATTGTTTGGAGTGTGGTATCACTGCTACAGCTGCTGGTACTCTTTCTATACAAGTACATGCTTCTCCAGGAGTCTGTTGCTGAGAGGATGAGAAACACACTACAAATATACAACTAAGACAAACTACATAAAGCAATAATAAGAAAGTACTAGGTCACATCAGAGGCTTGGGAGGTCATTGTTAAGAAACTGAGAATTGTTGTAAAATTTCTCATTAAATACCATAAGTTCAGGTTATACTATAAGAGAATAACTATGTAAAGATAACCATGTCAGCAGCCAAAATGCATTACAAGTTGAATATTTTACTGTGCACATTTTAAAAAATGGATAGACTAGCCTAAACTCTGGACTGATGAGTTTGCTTTTTTTTTTTTTTTTTAATTCTTGGGAATTGCTGCTATTCAGAAGTGAAGAGACATACAAGGGAACAGTTTTAGTGGCACACCAGGCTATTTTTTTATTTCTATTGTCATGCAAAGCTGACTAAATAGTTGAATCTAGCAAAGCTGGAAATGTGAGACTGTAGCCCACTGAAGGAGGGGAAATGGGAGGAGCAACCAGGCCAGGAACTGAAACTTGCAAAACTGCTCCGTGTGAAAAGTCTTTTTTATCTCAGTAATTTGTTGACACTTTTGCAAGTTTCTTTCAGTGAATGTGTAGTACATCAGTAGGAACAACATTTGTAAAACTCAGAGCATACCAGTCAATGACACATGAGCTGCAGACTCTCATACTTGGCAGTTTTTTTCAGGAGTTCCATTGTAAGTGAATGGAAGTCTAGTCTGACAACAAATGGTAGGGCTATTTGTCCTCACAGTCTGCATTATAGGACAGATTTAGCTTTCCAAAGGAATTCATGAGGGCAGATAAGGATAAAAAAATAAATTTAGGAATGAGTACTTATTTTGCTGAAGGCAGCTTTGGGAGGTGTAGTAAATCATGGCAAGATAAAAAATATATGTTTTCTTCATCATTTGCCCGTAGTGGTCCTTTAAGCAGCTACACTGCAATTTTTATTTATTTGTTTCAGTGCATTTCAGTGGGCAATGAACACAGCTGTCCTAAATTTCATAGTTTTGAACCACTTAGCTCAACATGTTCTGGATGCCATATCTGAGACCAGCCTTCATGCATTATGGTAGTGGTACATACTTATTTTAGAGCAAAACATGCATTATTTCATATAAAATAAAACTTCCATTCAATGAATATCTAATAATACATAAGCAGTTTAGCAGTCATTTACAAGTCTTGCCAGCTTATAACACTTGCAGATGTGAACTGTAACAAGACAGTGTTTCAGAGTGAAACAGTTAAACTACAGAGCAATAACATTAATACAAAGAAACAATGTGATAATGTTTCCAGAGTTAAACAGTTAAACTACAGAGCAATAACATTAATAAAATGAAACAGCGTGATAATGTTTCCAGAGTGAAACAATTAATTAAACTGCAAAGCAAATATATTTCATTCATTGCTTACTTACAAACTAACAATATTATTCATCCAACTGCAGTGATATTTTAGTAATACCACATCAACAGAGCAGCAGCAAATATAATGACTGCTCAATTTCTAGCTTTACTAAACAGGGCATTTACCATCACAGATACGCAAGAATATGAAATATCTGGTTAACATAAGAAAATATAATGAACACTAGCCATAAGCCTTTTTGAATGTATTGATTGATTACTACCTTAATTTCTAACTGATTTCTATGTGCCAGCTGTCAGATAATCTCATGCTTGACTAAAAAATATTTAACTTCTATTGCTGCATGAAGCCAGAGGCAATGAGAGGCTACGTTTAAATGTAATTTTTTATGTCTTTTCTCTCCTGTCCATCTGCAATCATAGTGTTGTTCACATGGCTAAAGGAATGCATGGCTTGTGTCTTTTTGAATATAAAAGAATAAGGAGTGTATTTTGAAGTGTGCTGTCTCTCAAGACTTGCTGTATTCTCTTAGTAATGTAAGAAAAAAGATAAAAGACCATGAAATACTTTTGAGATGTAGTTGCTAATGGATGTAACCACACCAGGGTGTTGTCCAGGGAGAGGAAACAGACTTGGGTGTGTATTGACAATCTTAACTATTGCTATAAGAAGTAAAACAACTAGTCTTGTTTCCTCCAGGCCAGCAACAGGGAAATAAGGTCATGTGATGAACACTAGAGCCACATGAACTGTCGGTGTATATAACTGTGATATGCTATGACACAGATGCTATCTTGGCTTGTCTGACTGGCGTATTCATCCGGAAAATGTATCTACTTTAAGATTATGTACTAATTTATCTAATTTATAATAGTGATATAATTTCTGTACTAAGCTCTTGCCAGGAAACTTACATGTCTGGAGCTTAAGATTTCTGTATTCATCCTGTCTATTTTACTGCATTTTACTGCCTGTGTGTGCCTACCTGGGTAGATTTTAAACTGTATTTTTCATAATCACAAAAATATATGATGCTTGTACATTGAGAAGGCATTACGCTTCTTCCCAACTTTTGGCTTAACACTGAGTAACTGAGCATAAGGTTGTAAGCACAATACATTGTCACTTAGGCTTCTGTTGTCAGAAAGCTTTAAGTATTGAACTTCAATGTTTTCACTTTTTCACATAATTCTTTCAGCCTTATCCAGCTCTCAGCATCTGATTTGAACAGGTTGACTTGATCACCTAGGAAATAATGAGAAAGATAACCAATTGAGAGGCATGTTATAAGATCATCCACCAGTCTATTGAAAGATACAACTACATCACTCCACTGAGATGAACTATGATTCTTTTCACAAGCCCAAAACAAGATTGTCTGAAGGAAAAGAAAAATAAAGCAAAAAAAATTATGCATCAATCTTACAAATCACTTTATGAGGGTTAATGCACAATATCATGTATTCAAGCACACCACATAGGGGTCAGTTAGTCTATGCATATATGAAAACATTTGCAGGTGAATGAACTAGATAGTGAAATGAAGGTCTTCTACTACTGAGTCTACTTAATTATGCAGCAGTTACATATAAATAAATAAATATATGTGTGTGTGTATGTATATATATATATATATATATATATATATATATATATATATATATATATACACATGGATCTTCTTTAGTTTATCGAATTAACACAATGCCAAAATTTACATAATTGATACAACAAAATCGAAGGTAAAAATAAGAAAAACTTATAAAAAAATTAATATATGTAAAAACATTTTTTAAGTTTTTCTTATTTTTACCTTTCGATTTTGTTGTATCAATTATATATATCAATATATATATATATATATATATATATATTAATATAAAGATGTTTACTATGTTTCATACTCAAGCATGGCTCCTTTAAGACTATCAATAGTAGTGCACATGATTGTACCTGAGGGTATTTACAATTCCCGTCAATTAATTGGATTATCTGATGAAATCCTAGTACAAAAACACTTATTTTTAAACGATTATTAACTTGTTAATTTTGTTTTTATTTATGTGAAATAAACGGTTGTGGTTTCCTTTGTTACCAGTTTCCTGCTTTGGTGTCTGCCATTCTGTTTTACTTCCAACTATAAGAATCTTTAAGAAGAGATTAGAAAAGCTTGGAAAGAGAAAATGGAAAAACAATTTTACAACAGAACATTGGGAGGACATATGTATGTCTCCTAAGAATGCAATAAATTCTAGGCTTGGGATGTTTGCTTGGAGTGTTTGCATAGACATTTTTATAGCCAGGCAGACTTCAAAGAATTTTTCCTCAAGTAGATAGCAAATTTGGAACTGTGATGGTGAAGAGAGTTAACTAAGAACATATATTTTGGGAGTGAAATAAGTTGGCAAATTTTAAACATTCCCTACAGAGTACTCTGTCAGAAATATTGGGTGAACAAAAGTCTGTAAGTAAGGATATTTTTTGAGCTGGGACACAGGATATGAATTGCGTAGACATAGTAACTTACTATGTTTAATTCTGTTGGCCATCTAAAAACAATTACTAGGAAAAGGAAATCAAATTCTAAACCTACTGTATTTAAAATAATGAATATTATAAAAGAGATAAAAAACTGAAAGAGTGATCTTTAGAAAAGGGAAGGAGCAAATTACATAGAAAAATGGAAATTGTGGAAACAATGCATGCAGAATAATGTTCATGAGACGGAGGACTGAAGTTTAAGGGAAAACAGGAATTCAGCAATTTATGTAATGTTGGACTGATGTTAGCTACAAGGAAATAATATGTATCATGTGCAAATGGAAAAAAATGTTAATGTGGCTTGTTTTCTTTTCTGTTAATATGTTTGCCTGTGTCTAAATTGATAATTTAATAAAGGTGTTGTTTTTAAAAATTGAACATTTCTTGAATGTTTTCACTGAAAAATCCACACAATACAAATGCTTATGTTTACAATTATAGATTATGTGGAATAAATTTGCAGGCACCACAGCACTGTTTGCACCACTATTTTTTTTCAGAAATTCAATTCTTTATTTGGGTTTGGGCAGTATAACAAAAATATCTTACTTACTGCAGGCCTTTATTAGAGCCATGGCATTCTTTGGGGGTTGCTTCAATGGGGACATTTTCTTTTTGTTCCACTGCACTTGTAGTTGATTATCATATTTAGGGAGCACAGGGGGGATAGCACAGCCTCCACAATAAATAATTTTATCTTTTTTTCAAGATTTTCTTTGCTTTGTTTACAATGGCATTGTGTTTTGAGACAACAGATTTCACTGATTTCAGTTTTGGTAAGTCTCAGTTATGGGTTCATTGGTGTGTACTAGGCTAACTACTGGCCTTTTAAACCTACCCATGCATCCCAAATCTCTGAAAAGTTCTGGTACCCTTGATAAGTGTAAGCAGGGACTTGTGAGCTCACTTTTGTATGTTCACCTCTGTGACTTTCAGTAACCTTACTTGGCTGTTTATTTAAACACTCTGAAGTGAATAAAAATGTTTCCAGTACTAATCTATCTTCTACATTCTGTAGCTTCATTTGTATTTGAGTTTCCTCTGAGTAGCTAAGACAATGATCCTCTGTGGTTTTATGTTTACTCTGTAGGTACATTTCATTTTATTGTTTGGTGCATTGGTGCAGCGGTTTGCATTTTCACCTCACAGCAAGAGGTTCTTCAGTTTGGTTCTCAGCTGGGGAGACCTCTGTGTGGAGTCTGCATGTCCTCTCTGTTCTCTATGTTCATCCAGGTAAAAAAATAATAAATAAATGAATAATGTCTGTAATTCACTCAGAGGCGTTAGGTTGAGAATGCCATCAGAAGGAATTCACCATTATCAGTGGTATAAGCTCACACTTTATTTATAAAAATATGTGCTAATGTCAAGCATAAGATGAAACGATCACAACATATCAAGATTACAGGTGAGTCAGTGGTGGATTTTCCTTACCCTTTTTATCCTAACACTTACCTGCTCCCTTAGTATGCAGTGCCTATCCCCTATGAAGTCAGGATACAGATACAAGACTGCACTTTACAATGAGGCCTTCTTTACTGCAAACAAAATCTATTTCTGTTTCAATAAGTGCTTTTAGTAGTGCATGTTATCACTGTCTTCATGTAGAAAAAATTAAAAGCCTCCTTATGGCAAAAAGGGGAACTCTTTCAGCTCAAGCAGAAATCTTGGCATTATGGCTGTACAGCCCAAGAAAGACCAATGACACAAATTTATTCATAGCCTTAACCTTTTTTTCTTATTTTTAGTAGTTTGCTTTATTCTGCCAAAATGTATGTATGGGTATAGCCTATTTCTTGGCAAGGACTTTTCCCTTCTGTGTTCTGTAGTGGAACTTAATCTAGACTTAGGTGTTCTAAAAGTAAAACACATGCTCTAGGTACCCCTGAACATTTATGACGCTACATTGTGAAGGAATGTTTGGCAGTTCTCCTCGCCATCCTGATGTCCCACCATTACTCCATACTTGTCTAGAAAAGGACTACAGATGGAACCAAACAGTGAATATTTTTATACATCACCTCCCGTCATATAGAAGAGTTTGCTGGTTGCATCTTGGCATTGCACCAGTCAAGAGACCTTGCTGCATGAATTATTCTGTTTTACAGTCCATAAATCCACTCAGCTGAAGCCTTCAGTGTATTCCACTAACTGTATACTGATGGGGAAAGAGTATGCCAGCACATACAGTAATGACCAGTAAGCTTTTAACATTTACACAATACACAGATTAAGTTATTAGTAATAAAATAAAGATCCTCATAAAAATGGATGCATCTTGTCACTGTAATCTCACAGTGCTATACACAAAACAGCTTGCATGATTTACCACTAAATGATAAGGTACCAGCAGTTTTCCATATTGTGGCTCCCAGTGATCTAACCGGACTTTCTTCAGGATCCGTAGACTATCTTTTTTATGTCCACCATCACTATCAATGCCCTCCAGCAAAGCACGCTCAATGCATGAAAATGAATACCTGAGACCATACAAAGACAGAAACAGTATTATCAGAAAAAAACTCTTGTATTATACCACCCAGCTACAGTTCTTGGTCTGATGATGAAAAAAATCAGAAAATGATTGACTGTTTATATCAAGAGTGACATTTATGTATCTCTAAGACTGTTTACAATACAGCAATTACAGGTATGTTTACAAACAGTAATTCCTTATGTTCACCCTCACACACAAATATAAGCAGCATTTTAAGACATCTAACTCATTAACAAGTGAAGGAATTTTAATGTACATAGGGATTTGTTTTGTATGTTTTATACTTGTCCTGTTTAATCCCTGTTGTTGTACCTTTCTTTCTCATTCTACCTTCATTATCAACTTATATTTCCCTGAGTGTTGTTGGATATATCACAGGTGAAATTTTGCAACACACATTATCAAAACCAGCAAAATGCAATAGTTTCCCCAATATATCTTTACCAGAATGTGTGGTGACTTTAGCATTTACATTATTACACCTTACTCGGCAAAATCCACTTAGGCTAAATGTTACTTTTGAGCTTACACAAACACAAAGCATGGTGTAGCCCAATGATTTCACTTCAGTACTAGTATTCATGTCTGTGAGCCAACGCATTGATCATTGCTGCAGTACATTTAACTATATGGGTTATATCCTACCAAGGATATAACAGCTGGCCAACTTCCAAAGCAACAGAGCACCTTCCATGCACCCAAGCCCTCAGTTACCTTGAGCTGAGCTGATTAAAAGACAAGTTTTGGCACCAAGCCCTTCACAGTTTTGCTGCTGCTGAACAATACACTCCTCTGAGGCTTCTAAGGAATGTGGGTCAGCTTGTACTCTTCCGCTGTTGGACAGATAAGTTCCCTTTGGAGAAAAAAATTCTGTTTTATAAAACTTGTTTGTAATTAATACTTTCCTCTCCAGGAAAGTTATTTTAAAACTAAGAATTTGTGTTTTAATGGACTGTCACAAGACTGTACTGTCCTTTTAAAAAGGAGTGGTCTTTTTTCATGTCAGTTTAAAAGTTGTTTAAAGTAACTGAGAAACATTATCAGTTCTCAGCCTTAATGTTCGGACTATGCACTGCACCAAGAATGTTCACAAAGTGTCTAGCTCCAGTTATAGTTCATTGCATGCTACAGGCTAACCACATTTTTTCCCATATTTTATTTACTTGCTTATCTTTGCATAGTCATTTTCAAAGTGTCAGGAATCTGTCTCTCTGGAGTTTGCAGTAGTGCAGCTAGGGCAGAGAGAACAGGGCAAGTACCCCAGATGTTATTTGATCCAGGGCACAATTCTTCCTTGTAAATTAAAAAAAAAAAAATACATACACACACACACACACACACACACACACATATATATATATATATATATATATATATATATATATATATATATATACATATATACACACACACACACACACACACACACACACACACAGAAAAAAAGACATCAAATATATTTTTTAAGGGAAATAGCACTGCATGCATCCTAAATGGATGTTTGAGACATTCCTGCTTGCCTCTCATCCACACCTATTTCTTCTTGCTTGGAAACTGCCCCAAAAATAACTATGATGGTCAAGTAGAGGGGGTGGTACCATGGTGCAAGAAAGACAGTGTCTTGGACTATATCATTGGCACCCATAGCAAGCTGAGAGAGATATAGGGCCGGATTCACGAAGGCTTGCACAGAGTCTAAGAGTAGAGTAAGACTCCAGACAGCCAACATGTCTGCCGAGCGATCCAGGAACAGCCGGCAGGGGCGTGCATGAGAGCTCTTAAAACGACTCTTGCACGGACAGTGTTAGGATATGCAAATTACCTCATCTGCTGCTGAAAGCTATGCAAATGAGGTAAATTTAAGATCCAGGAAAGTAGAAGAAAAGAAAATAAAGACGAAGTGGACCAGTGAAGTTAATGCTCAGCAAAAAGGCTGACAGAAACAAGTAAAATGAATAAAAACTGCTGAGCAAAACAATGGTGGGGTAACAAAAATGTTCCAATGCTCCAAAATCCAGAAAATGCAGTAAATGAAGGACGATCCAAGTGTATACTCGACAAATATATTTATTTATAAAGTGAGGTTAGCGCTTTCGCAGTAGCTTCATCAGACCTTGTATAAAACTAATGCTCTAAATCAACTGTTTAAATACATTCAAAGGCGCCAAAAAAGAATCAGACTAATTAAAGCTACAGTGCATATGTAAAATGCATTGACCCACACAATATTGTTTAAAAACAGCAAAAATCATTAAAAACACATAAAATACAAGACTGAAATCCTCTAAAACAGCACATTTGAAACTTTAATAAAAATAGGGAAATATTGAAAATATATTTGTATGTTCGGAAATATCTGTATTAAAACGTTAGAAACATTCACATAGTAGGGGGGGGATTTCTAATGAGGACTATCAATAGACACTATAATGGAAATGTGCTCATTTCCTGTTTCTCTCCTGGATTTTAATAGTGGTCTAAGTGGTACCTTCCCATTGAGGCCAGGTGGCATGTCGGCCCTAAACTTAATAATCCAGTATATCTCCCTGGATTCTGTGTGGTTCTTAATATCTCCCCTCCTACAAGACTTCAGGATCTTATTAACCCTATTGCAATCTATGTCACTATTAACCCTATTGCAATCTATGTCACTATTAACCCTATTGCAATCTATGTCACTATTAACCAGAGGCATGGATGGAATACACAGTCTTAGGACATCCAGAGCTACCCCCTTTTTTTCAGAGGGAGCGATGGATCTATACATAGATGGCAATAGGGTTAATAGTGACATAGATTGCACCCGTGAGAAGGGCTATGTCACCTTTCCCATTTGTTATACCAGAGATGTTGGATCAGTAAAGGACATTGTATCTAAACACTGGCATATTTTTTCTGTGGATCCTATTATCAATGGATTAACAGGTGACAAACCGATGTTTGTATACCGCAACAAAAAGAATCTTAAACAGTTACTCTGCTATCCAGGCAAAATACAAGAACCCATGATACACGAAGGACCCTTCATGACAACTTGCAATAGATGCAATTTTTGCTCATACATTCTAAGTGATCCCTTGTTTGAGTATCCATATGGACAGGGTGTCTATCATATTCGAACCAGGGGCAATTGCATGTCGTCAGATGTTGTTTATCTTGCCACCTGCACGTCATGTTCAGCCTATTACGTGGGTAAGACCAACCGTGTCCTGAGAGACAGGATTAGGGAACACGTATATCATACAAGAAAGGGCAATATACACAATGCTTTGGCAAGACATACAAAGGAAGAGGGGACTATGCATCAGTTTAGGTTCAGGATCTTAGAGCAGATCCTGAAGTCTTGTAGGAGGGGAGATATTAAGAACCACACAGAATCCAGGGAGATATACTGGATTATTAAGTTTAGGGCCGACATGCCACCTGGCCTTAATGGGAAGGTACCACTTAGACCACTATTAAAATCTAGGAGATTGAGAAACAGGAAATGAGTACATTTCTATTATAGTATCTATTTGATAGTCCTCATTAGAAACCCCCTACTATGTGAATGTTTCTAACTTTTTAATACAAATATTTTCTAATATATAAATATTTTTAATATATTCCTTTTATTAAAGTGTTAAATGTGCTGTCTTAGAGGATTTCAGTCTTGTATTCTATGTGTTTTTAATGATTTTTGCTGTTTTTAAACAATACTGTGTGGGTTAATGCATTTTACATATGCACTGTAGCTTTAATTAGTCTGATTTCTTTTGGCGCCTTTGAATGTATTTAAATAGTTGATTTAGAGCATTGGTTTTATACTAGGTCTGATGAAGCTACTGCGAAAGCGCTAACCTCACTTTATAAATAAATATATTTGTTGAGCATACGTTTGGATCGTTCTTCATTTATTGCATTTCCTGGATTTTGGAGCATTGGAATTTTTGTTACCCCACCATTGTTTTGCTCAGCAGCTTTTATTCAGTTTAAGATCCAGGAAACACTAATCTGTCCGAGTAAGAATAGTGTTATTTGCAGAAATGTACTCAGTAGGTAACTGAGTACCGTTCTGCAAATAGCAAAATGGAGCTATGACAGCTCCAAATAAAGGATGCATCCAGTTGAAGAAGCATGCTAATGGCCAAATATAAGGCCATTGGCATTATTATGTGTTGCAAAATAATAAAAAGCAATTTTTTTCCCCCTGATCTTCGATGTTTAAGCGTAGCGCAGCACCGCGCAAACGTGTGGTGCTCCAAAAACCAGAAAAAACCCCCCTAAAAATAGGCATTTTATTAAATATATTCATCTGCCATGCAGGTAAATGGCAGGCTGAAGACAACATGGCTACTGAGTAGAGGTTGCTAAGGGAGGAAGCTCAGTCTGAGAGATGTAACCAAGCATTAGTAGGCAATGCTATGCAAATGAGTATAGGGATAGTGAATCCCAATTTTTCCTGCCATGTGAACCATGTCCCTAGAGTGTAAGAGTAGGATTAGGGGAGTAACAGAGTAGAAGATAGGTGACATCATGAGGGAGGTATGTTACAAAGATTGTAAGCTTACTGGAGCAGAGTGGCATGTGTTTGCTGTGAGTTACTCAGGACTGGAAGAGGTGTGTCTACAGTTGTCTGAACTGAAACCCAGAAACTGAAGGTGTATGCCGTGGCTATCACTAAAGTTTCTTGCAAAGATGCTTACATTGTGTACATGCGTGTACGCGCCTGTAAACCCATCTAAGCCTGTGTGCACATGTGTGCACCCGCGTAAGCCTATGTAAGGCTGTCTAAGCCTGTGTGTGTGCATGTGCACCTGCCTAAGCCTGTTTAAGCCTGTGTAAGCCTGTGTAAGCCTGTGTGCACGGGTGTGCGCTCGTGTGCATGTGTTTGCGCTTGTTTGCGCGTCGCTGCCCCCTGTGGAAACAGAAAGGGAAAAGGAAGGAAAAGAAGTAGTAGGAAGTTAACCAAGGAGAACTAGAAGAGCTGCCAGGTGAAATCAATCAGAATCAGCCAATTACACAGGCAGTACACTAGCCCAGCCCAGCCCAGCACTTAAAACTCTGCAAATAACATTCCCCCATGCTTTTCTCAGAAACACTGCAACACTGCAGTCTACAAAGAGAAGTGAAAACTTAAAAAGCTTAACTCAGACAAGAAAATGTTAGGGGCTGCCATTGCTATTATAAGGCAACATGTGCAAGATGCTGAGGGTGGTGCCATTGCAAATGCTGCTGAGCAACCCACAGTGAGGAGATGGAGAAAAGTGTACAGCCCCAGGGTAACCAAACAGGGGCTACATGAGCTGGAGATAGTGGAGCACTATAGAGTGGACAGAGACCTCCTGCAGCAAATTGTTGAGCTATGTAGGCCACGCCTCACACACAGAACCAACAGAGGGGAACCCATCCCAGAGGAAACCAAGGTATGTGTTGGCCTAAGAATACTAGCAACAGGTACCTTCCAGAGACCAACTGGTGATATGATGGGGATTTCACAGGCATCAGCATCCAGGGTACTGCACCAGTTCCTGAATACCATGTCAGCACATGTCGGTGATCATGTATATTTCCCTAATTCCCATGAGGTATTGGCCAGCAATATGCGCTTCTTCCAGCAAATAGTGGAATACCCCAGGGTAGTGGATGCAATTGACTGCACGCACATACACATCAAAGCACCAGCCGGTGAGCGGGGTAGGGTCTACATCAACCGCAAGGGCTTCCACTCCATCAACTGCCAGGTCATGTGTGATGCCCAGGGCATAATACTGAATATGTGTGCTGGCTGCCCTGGAAGCTACCGTGATTCCCATATCTGGCATCTGATGCAGCTCTACCAGATATTTGCCAATGGGGCCATCCCTGACGGTCACCTAGTGGGGGATGCTGGATACGCACTGGAGCCATGGCTGATGACATCCATCAGAAATGCACACACACCTGAACAAGAACTCCATAATGAGGCACATGCACAAACACAAAATGTAATCGAGCATGTGTTTGGGATGCTCAAGTCACGGTTCTTTTGCCTGGACACATCTGGTGGAGCCTTGCAGTACTCACCAACTACATGTACCCAAATTGTCATGGCATGTGCCATGCTACACAATATGATCCTGAGAAAACAGCTGCAGCAAGAACAGCATGGGGCAGGGACACACAGCCCCCCACCATTGCCAAAGCCTGCACAGGCACAGCATAACTCAGAGGAGGAACAACCTGAGCCTACCCCAGTAGGCAGAAGGAGGCGTGCCCAGTATGCCTTGGCCTTGGCAAAGAGGCAACGCATAGTACATACACTGGCTCAGTAGGAACCCTGGAAATGATACCGCTCTCTGACTCGCACATAAAATAAAAGGGATGCCTAACTTGACATTACCTGTTTCCAAACATGTATAGGGAGTGTAGTATCTGCATCCGACATAGGCAGCCCTGCAGCACCACCTGAGGCATGATTGACATGTTTTAAGCAATATAAAGCAGTGCTAAGCAGCATTTACCAATATTTAGTATATGTAAAGAAAATTGCCTGTGTTAACTAGCGCAATGTTGGGTAACGTTGAGCAATGTTGGGCAAGGTTGGGCAAAGTTGAGCAAAGTCAGGTAAACATGCTCATATCTGCTTTACTGTTCCTTAAGCAGTCTGGTCTGCCCAGCATGAAAATAAAAAGCAGTGACAGGGCTCAAACCTAGGATACTGTGCACTATAGTCACAGTACTGAACCACTAAACCATGATAGCATTTCAGTGGCACTGACACAGCAGGACAATTGTACACTAATGCATACACAAAGAAATGCTGTATCATGCCCCTAAAGAGGCATATGGGTAACCTCCCCCTCAGGCCTATGCAGACAGAGAACATCAGGCCAGGCGGTGTGATGTGGGTTGTGTAGGCTATGAAGTCCCAATCTAATATACATGACATTGGACACTAGGATTTGTAGCACAGTAGTATGCCTCAAGCCAGTACGATAGGCAACAGTACAGACTGAAATGGTGTCCTGTACATAGCAGTGCAGGCATAGCAAATGTGTATAAGTGACAGGTGAAACCTTCATCCTATGTACACCCACAGTAACAATCAGGTGTGCTCCCGGGTAGAAATGTACAAAGAATAGCTGTCCCCCCTGTATGTAGAAATATTGATAAGTATGCAAATTGTCTCAAGGAAGCCCTGCAGGCACAGCATGATCCCTATTGATCTATGCCACAAAGGTGAGCCCTGCTGTAAAAATACAACTTGATTTGCCATACACATATAGTATAAATGCCTATACTGGGCGTGCTCACACACTACAACAAATGTAGTGGATTTCATTCAGCATCACATTGAAAGGTCATACTGGGCATGCTCACACACTTAAAGAAATGAAGCAAATGTCAGGCAGCAACATACTGAAAGTTCATACTGGGCATGCTCACACACACAGGCTAAATACGGATGTGATAATAAGGGATCTACGGACAAATGTGGATAGTCATCTCTACTTCCAGAAACACATTCACAAAGTGGTCAGAAAATCATGCCATGTTTTCACACAAACTTCCAAGGTCTGTGCATGTAGGTCAAAGGAGGTTCCCACTACTCAGCGGTCATCAGACCCATCAGAGAGTACCACAACACACTTGCAATGAATCTGACTAGGCATGTTCAGCAGCCAGAAAGACCACTGAAGTACCTTAACAAGAGGATTACTGGCCTCAAATAGTTGCACCACGCAACAAGACTGAATGTAACCCAATCTGTACTCTGTTGCATACTGTCAGCTCAGGAGATCTCTGCCCAACAGACAGGTCCATGTCATGGCTACACTCAAATCTGTTTTGAGTTACAGCTCAATGGCACTAAATATGCAGACCCAACTGATATTGCCAGCATCCTGGCAGATAGGATCAGTGTTAACTTTACCCCCCCTCACCCATGAAAGAGCACATCTCTATAATGGAAGACTTCAAAGTTGCTGTCATCATGGCTGCACAGGTAAAAAACACTCTCCAAAGCCAGTATCACAGCAGCCATGGGACCAGATAACATCCCAGGCTGTGTAGCATCTTCTTCCATAAAGTAAAATTTAACATAGAAGGTCTGTGGCTACTGAAGTTTCCAGAGGACTGCAAACTAGGAGCCATAATTGTAAACACTAAAGAAGTGGACATCCTACAAAAGGGCCTCACTGAGACAGATGGCTGTTGTCAAAGCCATGGGATCTAGCTCAATTCCAAAAGGTGCATTGTCACCCCCTTTGTTAAAAACTCTGTAGTCAAAAACTACAACATAGCTGGTAGTATACTTCATACTGAAAGTGTGACAAGAGACCTTGGGTCACAGGTAGACAGTGGATACAACTGTGATAACCACATTCCCACAGTAGTCAGGAAACCCTCCTATGTGGCATACCTCATCACAAAATGTGTCTCATGCAGAATAGAAGAGGACACTGTTCCCTCTACTCATCACTTACTAGAACTATAATAGAGTACAACGCCACTTCTGCTATGTACCTCACAAGACAACCACAACAACCGGAAAGCCTGCAGCAATACCTCACAAAGAGCATTAGTGGCCTGGAATACATGCCATACACAGACCATCTCAAAATGCTCCATCTGTACTCCCTTGCATATCACCTACTCAGAGGTGTTCACTGCCTAACATACAAAGCTATGTCAAACACAGAGCTGTTGGACATGCTCCACGTAAAACACTCACAATTTCTCTGACCTTCGGACCCAAAACCACAAGTGAAATACAAAAGGAAGGGGTGTACCCATTTACCTTATGGATACCCACACCTTCAGGTTAGTGGCACTGCATGAGGCCTTGGAGACCATGCAAGTGCAGCTAACATTGGGCAAAGCTGCTCATCAGATTGTAGCCTGCTACAGATCACGTATCTTGTCTCAGGAACCTCACTCAGTATTCCTGAGAACAGTGGAAAATACAAGGGTCCTGTCAAACACAATTATATAAGGAGATTACAACTACCCAAACATTGAGTGTGAGAATTACTCGTGTACAACGTCCTTTGCCCAATGTTTCCTAGAGTTTAAAAACCTCTAACACCCTGGAAAAGCTGGTCACCACGCCCACTACAGGTGACAACATACTGGACATGATCATCACCAACATGGGGTACCAGTGTTCCACAACAGAGATAAACCCCTCGCTGCTAATATCAGATCATAAAGTAATCACACTGGACATCCACATCCCGGCCCCCCACCCAGTCAATGAAACCACCGTAATGACATGTTCCAAAGCAAACTGCACACTCCCCAATACCAAAGTGGAACATTCCAAAGACCTCTTGCTATAGGATAATGGTATACAATCTGCAGAATCATTTACAAGTGCATCCTATGAGCATCTACAGGGATGCATGGAATGAGACAACGCAAAGAAATCCAAGATGCACTCTTCCAAAAATAAGACAACAATCAGGTAGTTGCTGCCCATAAATAAGCTAGACAACAGAAGGCGGAAATGAACACATGATAGAGCCAACTTCACTAAAGGAAAGGCATCACTGATCATTATTAGGAAGAAACAATGATCGCTCATAAAATAATCCAAGGACAGTTTCTAAAGACAAATAGCCAAGGAATGTAAGAATAACAACCACATAGCCTTCAGTAGCTATACCAGAAATGTAGGTGTCAACTCCCAAATATGCTGTCAGCTACTGAAAAAGGAAAGAAATACACTGAACCAACTTTCATTGCCCACATCCAGGGAGACAAGTTCAGTGTAAACACCCCCCATCACCCCCAAATGGCACTGTGTCCATCACAGAAGGATGCTGAGCCCCAGATGTTATGGACATGCAGGTAAAGACAGCCCTCTCCAAAGCTAAGAACACAGCATCAATGGGACTGGATGGTGTCCCAGGCTGTGTCCCACACTAGGCCCAAAAGGAACTACACCCTCACCTACATCCACTGTCCAGACTCAAGCGTACCACAGGCTATGTACCCAAAGAATGGCATACACTAACAGTCATCCAGCTCCACAAAGGGGGTGCCACAACAGAACCTGGAAACCGTTGCCCTATATGTCTACTCAGCCTGGTCTACAAAGCTATTGAGCAAATTGTTATGGAGCCCATAAACAGAGACATTGGAGACCTCCAGACACTGGACTCTACACATCTCCGCCTTGTTCAAGGCAGATCCTGTCTCCTACACCTAGTTGATTTATGTCAAACAGTTACCAAGGGCATAGATGGAGGTGAAAGTAGTATACACAGCCCACCTGGACCTCATTAAGGACTTTCTACGCCATTCCCCACTCTGTGTTCATGGACAAGTGTACCAGCTTGAACATTAACAGCTATGTCACAGGATGGGTGGCCAAGTGGCTCACAGATCAAACACACATGTTCAGAGTTTCGGGTGCTATGTCCAGCTCTAAGCCAGTCACAAATGACATCCCACAGGTGTTGGTCCTGGGACCCCACCTGTTCAGTAGATACTGCTCAGAGGTACAGGCAAGCATGGGAGTTGTATGGCTGAACAGGTTTGCAGATGACTGCTAAATGTGGTCCATAATCGACTCTATGGCTGACACAGACATCCTCCAGAAGTGTCTTACAGAGACTGATACCTGGTGTCAAAACAATGCCGTCAAGCTGAATGCCAATGAATGCATAGTCATCCCCTGTGGGTAAAACAATGTGCACACCAATTACCACATAGGTGGTAATTCAGTATGTATGGAGAAAGTCATTATGGCCCTGGGGACATAGATAGATAGCAAACTCCCCTTTGATGGTCACATGACCAAAGTGTTCAGACATTCCTTCTATGTAGCCCACCTAATGTAACCCACATTGTATAGTCTGATGATGTCACCATCCTACAAATATACCTCTGGAAAAAATAACTCACAGTAATGTGCATACTGCACTGTGTAAATGCGTACTTCTATAATATCATAAAGTAATCAGCTAGGGGTTTGAATCCTGCACTCGACAAGTGTCTGTGTGTGGCCTCCTTGGGAAGGAGCAACCTTTTTGGAGAGTAGTAAAACACCTTAAAAGGGGTATACTAATCATTGTCAAGTCTGATGATGTCACCATCCTACAAATATACCTGTGGAAAAGAGACTTCCTAGTAATGTGAATAGCATGATGTGTTAATGTGTACTTTTCTAATATCATGAGCTAGTTAGTTAGGGGTTTGAATCCTGCACTTGACAACTGTGTGTGTGTAATTACCTTGGAAAGAAACAACCATTTTGTAGAGTAGTAGTACACCTTACAAGTGGTATACTTATCTTTGTCAAGTCTGATGATGTCACCATCCTACAAATATACCTGTGGAAATAAGACCTCCCAGAAATGTATATCATGTGTTGTGTTAATGCGTACTTCTCTAGTATCATGAAGTAGTTAGAAAGGGATTTGAATCCTGCACTTGGTGAGTGTGTGTGACACTGTTGGCCAATGAGCTGGGTTTTTTTTTACTACCATATGACATATTAGTAGGCATTGCACATGTGAGGTAGCTGTGAGGCAAATACATATACATACAATTTACCTCAATTATTGCATGTGTGGAAACCCTGCTTTATCCAAGAACACAGCTGTCATCTTTGCCAAACTGTGCTGCTGCTTCCCAGACCTTAGGTCACATCTGTATGCTTGTGACAAGGCCAGTCACTGCAGTCATGCCTGGCCTAGGTCATCCATGTCACACACACTCATTACGGTTCCTATTGAATTGTGTGAGTGAGGGTTTATGGCCGAGGTATATGTCAGACCTGTTTAAACGCAGCAAAGTCTGTCAATGATGACTATTCATGATAGGTGTACAACAACCTTTGTGGATATGCATGCAGACCCTTTATTGTTTATGTGATCCACCAAGGGATTTCAAAATACCTTAGGAAATGTGGTTATCAAAGGAGAGATGACGTAACACTAGGTTGCATGTACACATCGGTACCTGTTCATCATGTTGGTGGCTACTACCTATGTGGTACTGTGGGGATACTATGTTCCATAAAGGTGGATGACTATGCTTAGTTTGGCCTATAGCTTTACAGCATGGGTCTGACAACAGGTATCTGTCTGTATGATACCCTTGTGGAGGATGTGTGTGTCACCTGGAGAATGCAGTATAGGCCACAGTATGCATTACCAGACGTGGACAGACATATCCCTACTATGATTGCTTGTACCTAAGAGAGCCATATGCCAAACAGGAGTGGTCTCAGTAATGGGTGCAGGTGAATACCACTGGTTACTGGCATAGTATAGTACCTGAAGGATCCAAATGTTGCTGTGTGTCCTACATCTGTGTGTCAGTTGTCAAGACATCATCTAACGATTGGTTATGGTCAGGCTGTTGAAGTCATGTATACTACCAGAATGCAAAACAATGACAGATAGTAACAGTATCACCTGCAGCACAGTGTCAAACCATGTCATACACACATGTGTAGTCAGGTTCCGGAATGTGTGTAGTACAATGCATACTGGCCACCAATAGAAACTATGGAGTGTTACTGTGTAATACAGAGCATGTCACCCTGCCCATGTGTCCATTATGCATGTACATGCAGACAGTGCACCTCCACCATGTTCACAACTGTACACCTGCAAATCTGTGCTACACACATCCCACACATACTGTCCACTCTCTAACACATGCTGCCAATACTGCACACATCAGCCAAGTGGCACGTGGGTGGACAATACACAATTGGAACTAACAATGGTGTAAACAACACTGCAATGACAATCATAGCTTTAATGCATCATGCCTGCTCAGCTACACCTTCAAGCATATCATTACACTCTACTGCTGACAACATGCTAACATTGCTATACTGCTATAAAGACACCCTGTGCATCAGCACCATGGTAGCCCATTCCTGCATCGATGTTACAGATGACAGGAGGTGGCACAGGTTTCATTATATGTACAGGGTGTGTTGCTGGTTTGCCAGAGGCCTACAGTGAGCCATCCAATCGACATGTGTGTGTGTGTGTGTGTGTGTGTGGGGGGGGGGGAGAATACTGGTATGGGCCAATGTTGATGTAATGTGTGTGGGTATATGTTAGCCCTAGGTGTCTGGATTATGTGTGTGTGTGTCTGCATGCACACAGTTCCACCATGTGGCTGCCATATATGGGTATTTGTGGGACAGCCACAGACTGTACCTGCAAGGCTTTACAGATCACTTTCTCTGGCCACGGATATGGTACCTGTGCCTTGCAGGGGTGCTACTGACACTATCAGGTACTAAGCCAGACTGGGTACTATCCCCAGAGGTAGATGGATGTACATTGGACCCAGGTCCCTGCTGGGACTGTCCAGAGCCACGTGCAAGTGGTCTTCTAGGACGTTCTATGGATAGCCCACCCCCAACATTGCTTGGGCTGGTACTGGCACTACGGGAGTGGCTGTGGCTTGAGGGACGTCTGCGGCGACTTCCAGCTGCTGATGTTGCTGGCATACATCCATGTCAACGACTCAACCATCCCGCACTGGCCTGACACATGGACATGACATTGCGGAGGACATCTAATGTCTCTCCCCAACGTCTATCAGTGACCTCAGTGTAATTACAGATGGCACAAGCTAGGTCATGGATACTGTCAATTACGGTGGTGTTATGTGCCCTCTGTGCCCTTAGTCCCTGTCTGGTGTACTGTTTCATACATGCCTGTGCCTCCATGACAGCCTGGAACATGCATGAGGTTGTAAGACCTGTGGCACGTCTGCCAGTGGCATGATGAGCAGCAGTGCTCCGATGAGGACCCCTGGACATCTGCCTATGTGGTACCCATCCAGACATCTGGGTATGGCTGCTGTGTTGGGATGCATGTGCCATGGATACCACACTGTCCTGGCCAATGCCAACTGTATGCTGTCCCTCAGCTAAGGGCATTGGTGATGGATGTATTCACAGTATGACTGTGTGCATGGATGGGGTGGACACTTGTGTACTGTCGATTGGTGGCCCAACGACAGACCCTGGCAAACATGCCTGTGCCTCAACACACCTATCATCATTATCACTATTTTGCTCAGTGACATCAGTTTCCCTGCTGCAGTGAACCAGCCCAAAGTCAGCACCTGTGAGAGGAAGACAGGAAACGCACTTTACGACCTGTACATGATGTCGGCACACATGCACACATGCAGACATGAACACTTGCACACATACACAAATGCACTCCTCACTAAAACAGACACACACACACACACACACACACACACACACACACACACACACACACACACCACCAGCAATCCAGAACGTACTCAATAGCGGGTGATGGTGGGGTACAGTATCACAAGGCAAACAGTGATATCACATGTGTCAGCATGCAGGATGTGTGTTGCTCAACAGCATGCAATGCGGGTGTAGACAACCCTTGCTAATAACAGTATACATGCCTTTGATGCACGTGTGTTGTTCAGTGTTGGCCTCTCCCTGGAACACAATGTGTACATGGACACAACATTGCTGTTTAAGTATTAAAAGCTCTGCAATGTCCTGTGCACCATCACTCACAGGTATACATACCGTGGCTGTATATGTATCTGTGTGTCACATAGATATCCATTTCTGATTAGAGCATCTGTGTCTTTAGCAGATAAATGTGGACACAGGTTTAGCACATGCATGCTATGTATACACACAGGATGAGTGGTGCATGTATACCTGATGGAATACCATTGCTCAACATAGGCATTGTACAGTGGTTATTTTGAGTGTAGGACATATTGTGGCCATGCCAGTGCCAGCCATGACATGGCATGCTACAACACAACTGCAACATTAAACATCACACGTACACAGTGTGTGTCATGTGACCTATACACTCACTAGCATTACAAGGCATATATGTGTCACTTTGTACAAAAGGTGATTGCTACGCATATTGTGTATCGGTCCATATGTGTGCACACACACAACATTGAGGTGCACAGCAGTTAATGCTATGTGTAGTACTGTGGTCACTGTAACTGGATGGGGTGTAGTACCTTGAGCCATCATCATGCAGCATCATGTGGTCACTCAAGGCTACTAATGTGTGCCAGACCGGCACATACCATGCTGTACCAGAACTGCTATACCATGGCTACATTCACCATTTCACAGCCAGTTTTTACATGGGTTTGTATGGTGCCCAGTAGGGGGCATTGCCTAACATGAATGTGTTATGTGTTGAAGAGTGTCGCACAGCCACATGAGAGGCATCAGCCCCTCAGGTATATTATGTGTGCTGTGCGGATGGCATTTGGGATACTGGAGTGTGACCTTACAGCTGGTGTCTAAATATGCCATGTGTAGCATGTGAACATGTACCGCATATGACAAAGTTGTGTATGTTGTGTGCATGTGTATTGCCTCTGCCTATCCAATGTCCACTACAGTGTTGCCACAATTGTGTGGGATGCTCTGTGTATTGCTATGTGTTTTAGGCAGCTACCCACATTACTGGGATGTGCATAGCCTCACAGCAAACATGCACAGCATGCATTATGCATAGGTGTGTTACGTGTACATGGCCTACAGCTCACCTATGATATGCACATTTAATTAGTAATATTAAATGTAGAGCACACTCACCAGCATGGGTCTGCTGCCTTGCTGTCACACCAGAGGGACCTACAAGGATATGAGACAGTTTGTCAGTGGCAACAACTCTGGCATTGCTACTGTGTGTCTGCAATCTTACAGTGGTACAATGATTGACAGTCACAGACCTACAGATTACATTCCTAATTATTAGTATTGCACAACACTAGGCACCACATCCTCTAACTACACAGTACACATCTAACATGAGCATGCTCTACCAATAGAGACAACAGTAGTGTACAGCTATGCCATGTTACCTGCACACTCCGTGTCAACTTGCTGGGTGGCTCCGGCTTCCATGATGATACATGTTGCTTGATGTTGTTGCTGTTGGCCAGGAGCCACCTGGCTCAGGAGCAGCTCCTTCACCTGTGGCAAGCTATTGTCTACGGATATCTGACACACGCTGCCGGACATGTCTAATTAAATCACTGCAGTGATGGCGTACCTGCTCATATGTCCGGTTATGCATGCCTATGTCATTTACCCTACGGACAAGATCTTGCCTCCATGATGATACATGTTGCTTGATGTTGTTGCTGTTGGCCGGGAGCCACCTGGCTCAGGAGCAGCTCCTTCACCTGTGGCAAGCTATTGTCTACAGATATCTGACACACGCTGCCGGACATGTCTAATTAAATCACTGCAGTGATGGCGTACTTGCTCATATGTCTGGTTATGCAGGCCTATGTCATTTACCCTACGGACAAGATCTTGCCACAGTGCAGTCCACTCATCCTGGTCCTGGCTGGTTCTGGAGAACAGCAGGGCATAGTGCTGCACCAGGCTTGCTGTTATCAGTTCCTTCTCTGCCGTGCTGTAGGTGGGGTTACAATGGTGGGCCATTACCCTGGAAGACAATGAAACAATATGTGTGAGCATGTCATGTGACACACTTAACATTCTAAAGTACAGATATCAATTAACTGTCATATATAGCAACCTATTGGCTGTCAGAGGATACACACTTTCAATACCACATATCAGTGCTCAGACCACAACTGCCTGACAGTGCATGGCACACTCTAAATATCAAACCATGTTTTGCACAGCAACAAAGATAAACCAGTGTGTAAGACTATACAACAGTACATGGCACACTGTATGCGACACAATGCACCACCTAGCCACAGGAGGTATATATCAAGCTAATACATCAGGAAATATGTATTCCATTGCAATGATTGTAAAGTCCAATTACAGTATTATCAGTATAACACACTAGTCGTTGATGGCAAACCCCTGCCTAACATATCTGCACATCCGTTAATATAGGTGGCATATTGCTGTACTAGACTATACATGTTGGTAGATACGCACTTATATGCTGTAACACACATATGACCGAGGCCATGGTACAGGCATACCCACACACACACATCAGACATGCATACCAGACACAAAGGTATGGCAACCCAGATGACCTTTACCTGTGTACCATATGGTACTGTGTGTCAGTAGTTACAAAGCCTTATGCCTGAGGTATGTAATGTGTGAGGACTACAGGGAACACACAAAACTGTGGTTCCAAGAAATGTGGACATACACCATACTGTGCTGTGTAGGCATACAGCTTCAGGTAGTACTACAGTTCATACATGAGTTGGATTCACCAGCATTAACACTCAATAAGCATACATGTACTGCCTTAACCTACAATGGGACACCCCAGTCAACACCAAGGGACTACGTCAGACCATATGACATACTGCTTTTTCTGCCTAACGATTGCATACACATCTTTTGCTGGGATTACAGCTAGGACACATAATACCATGACTGAAACAGTTTCCCACTAAGCTATCACAGATATACAGAACTCTGACACATTCACCAACACATTCACCATCACACTCAGTCAACCTCACATAGCAATTATTGCAACAAGTACATGTGGGTGTGTATCGCTCCAGAGGTAGGTAATAGGCTATTGGTCCTAGGGCCTATAGACGTCTAGCCATACGCTACCCTGGCCTTTGGCACACAGGTAAGTACGTTTCACATGGCCCTGTCAAGCAGAGCCACAGAGGTGATTCCCAGGGTGTATATCCTATCTTCCATACATTCATCAGGATTATTTCTGACAACAGCTAATTAGGGGCTTTGTTTGCTATTGATAGGTGGTTTGTTCCGGAGTATGGGATGTCTCTGAGATAGGAATCTATATCTCCAACATGTGCTGTCTATTGAGATCACATGGTTTAGGTCCCTAGAGCGTGTAGCTCATAGTGATTGTGATCTGTCTACATGGAGCATGTCCAACAGCTCTGGATTTGACATAGCTTAGTATGTTAGGCAGAGGTCACCTCTGTGTAGGCGGTATGCAACACAGTCTAGCTGTGGGTTTGTGAAATGGTCTACATAAGGCATCTGTTTGAGGCCGGTATTACTCTTTGTGAGGCATGTCTGTGAGGTTTCCAGTTGCTGTACATGTCTTGGGAGGTACATAATTCACATGGGGCATTGTACTCGATAATGGGCTTATGTGTGATGAGTAAAGGGGAACACTGACCTATATTTCCCTGGATGACGCACCTTTTGTGATGACGTGTGCCATGTAGACAGTTGACATGACTAGTGTGGCACTGTGATTATCAAAGGGGTGACTACTGTCCACCTGTGTCCCATGGTCTCTTATCACATCTTTGATGTTAAGTAGACTACCACCTATGTGGTAGTTCATGGGTACAGAGTTTTGCAAGAAGGTATGCCAATGCAGTGCAAACAGTAAGCTTGGGTCCATGGCTTTGTCACCAGGCATCTGTTGTAGTAAATATGACCCTGTCTCTCTCTCTTTCTAAATATACACACACACACACATACACATATTTGTATATATATTTATATATATATATACCCATTTATATATATAAATATATATATACATACATACATATATATATATATATATATATATATATATATATATATATATATACATATATATATATATATATATATATATATATGTAGATATATATATACACATACACACACACACACACACACACACACACACACACACACACATACATATTATACATATAGGCACGTATACAGTCCACCTTTCATGGTAGGGATATCAATTATGCAAAGGTTGTGAGGTATACCGTTATGTCATAATATTGCACAGTGTTGTGCGGAATGCATTGAAGGTGTTCTCAGCCCATGTAGCTTTAGCAGGCATCACTGGCTGCAACACTACAAGCATGATGAATCATACCCACAGTGTTTAACCACCACATGTCATATAACAGCACTGTATGCTGTCTTGTTTGCCACACACTACAACCTACATAGACATATGCACATAGCAACCTTCAACAACATATATATGTCCACCCTTCACAAACAGTTGCAGTATGTCCCTTGCTCTATGCACATGTACAGATGCTAATATATCTGACACAGACAGATCTCTCCGTATCTGTGTGCCATACATGCACTTATATAGCCAAACTGGAAGCAAAGCTCTCTTTACCAAAGACTGGCCTAGACAGTCAAGAGGAGAAGGTAAACACTTGCACCACACCACACTCATCACATAGTCCCTCAAAACCTACATTACCAAAACACACACACAGAACCACAAAACACACACCTACATTCACGGAGGCTCTCAGTACTAATCTGCCCAAAAAACAGAGACCTCCAAAGCAGAAATGCAAGCAACCTCCACCCCCCAACACAACCCAAATGACACATAGCCCACATACTCAGTGTGCCACTCAACTACAGCCCATAAGGCATAACGTACCCAACACTCTAGTCATAGGTGACTCTATAGTCAGGCACACTGATGTTCCACTCACCAGGCTAAACAAGGAGAAAGTTACTGTCAGCTGCCTGTCAAGTGCCAGGATCCGCCACATAACACACGCACTCAGGTCACTCCACAACAAGTACAAATATGACTCTGTCATTGTCCATGTTGGTGTGAATGACCTGAGGCACTCCTGGACTACATGAAAAGAGACATGGAGGAGCTCTCTGATCTTGTAGCCCAGGCCGGTATGACCCTAGCCCTGAGTAGCATCCTGCCATCACCCAGAATGACACCACAGTACAAGGTCAAAATGATTGACTTTAACAATTGGCTAAGCTTCTGGTGTCATTCTAAGGGAATGCAGTATCTGTCTGCCTGGGATGACATGATCGACAGACCACGCTGCTTTGTCAGAGATGGCCTGCACCTGTCACCCTTGGGATTCCGGATACTGGCAAAGGCTCTTGCTACCCCTATAGTGCCTTTTTTAGGCAAGGTTCAAATAACAAATTCACCACTGTAACAGGTACAAGCAAGCAAAATTTGAGGGTAATGCTACTCAATGCTAGAAGTCTAAACCTCAAAATGCACTCACTCGAGGCACTCCTTAAAATGGAGAACATTGACATCTGTGCAGTGACAGAGACCTGGTTCAAAGCTCCAGAGAGCACCCCTGCATTACCAGGCTATAATTCATACCACACCTTTTGGCCACCAAACCCGGACCGAAACACTAAAGGTGGAGGCGTGTCCATATTCATTAAGGATATCCACACCTCCAAGCTAGTTGCTCAGCATAATGCATCCGAGATTATCCAAGTTCAACTAACTCTGGGCAAAATCACAATCCAGGTTGTAGCTTGCTACAGACCCCCCCCCACCATGCCCCAGGATTCCCACTCCTCTTTTCTTGATACACTGGAAAATATTAAGGTACAACCCAACACTCTAATAATGGGTGATTTCAACTACTCTACCATTAACTGGGAAAACTACTTGTGTGCCAATGTTTTCTGGAAATCATCAATTCCAATGCTTTGGATCAACTTATCCACACCCCCACCAGAGGCAGCAATATCCTGGACCTGGTCATCACCAACATGGGTGACCGGTGTTCCACACCAGAGGTCAAGCTCCTCGTTGGTCGGATCTGACCACAAGCTAATCACCCTAGACATCCACATCCCGCTCCCACCCCCCCCCCCTCATTAGGAAAACAACTGTAAAAAATTTCTCCAAAGCCAATTTCATGCTTCTTAAGACAGAAGTGGCAAACTTCATGCCACCCATGCAGATGGACAATAGAGGTACGACTGCTGAATCCTACACAAATGCACTTTATAAGCACTTACACGAGTGCATGGATCGTGCTATCCCTAACAGAACAAAGATGCTATCCTCCAAAAAAGGAAGCCAATCTGGTGGTCTTCTGCCATAAACAAACTCTACAACAGAAGAAAGAAACTGTTGCAAAAAAGAGTAAAATCCCACGATTGGAGGAACTCCCTGGTCAGCCTCAGTAAGAAGCTGAGATCCCTCATAAAATCCCCCAAAGCTAGTTATGAAAACAAAATTGCCACTGATTCTAAAGACAACCACAAAGCATTCTATAGCTATGTCAAAAATCTCAATGGCAACACTCAGATCTGCTCTGAGTTACAGCACAATGACACTAAATATACAGAACCAACTGATATCGCCAACATCCTGGCAGATAGGTTCAGTGCTAACTTTACCCCCCTTTCACCCCCTAAAGGGCCCATCTTTATACTGGAAGAATACAAAGTTCCTGTAATCATGGCTGCACAGGTATAAACTTCACTCTCCAAAGCCAAGAACACAGCATCCATGGGACCTGACAACATCTCAGGCTGCCTTCTACATGAACTACAGAATGAACTGGCACCCCACCTAAGTACCATGTTCAATCATAGCCTCACCTTAGGCTTTGTGCCCATTGAATTGCGCACTGCGACAGTTATCCCACTCCACAAAAGGGGGGCCAAAATAGACCCCGGGAACTACCGTCCCATTAGCCTGACGAGCCTCGTCTGCAAGGCCATAAAACGTATCATCATGGAACTCATAAACAAAGACATTGGAGATCTCCAAACCCTGGAACCCACACAGTCTGGGTTTTTAAAAGGCAGATCTTGTCTCATAAACCTGATAGACTTCTTTGAAGTAGTCACCAAAGCCATAGATGAGGGTAAGGTGGTTCACACAGCCTATCTAGATCTCGCCAAGGTGTTCAACACTATAACCACCACTCTGGAATTATAGATAAACTCACTAAACTAGGAATAAATCCCTATGTCACAAGATGGGTTGCCAACTGGCTTACTGAAAGAACCCACACTGTGAAAGTAGCAGATTCCAAATCAGACTTCAGACCAGTGACAAGTGGAGTACCACAGGGTTCAGTCCTGGGTCCTCTCCTGTTTGGTATCTACTTCTCTGAAGTACAGGCTAACACAGAAGGTCTTTGGCTAACTAAATTTGCAGATGACTGCAAACTAGGAGCCATAATTGAAACTCCTAAAGATGTGGACATCCTACAAAAGGGCCTCACTGAGACAGATGCCTGGCGTCAAAGACATGGTCTCAAGCTCAGTGCCAAAAAGTGCATTGTCATCCCCTTTGGTAAAAAGTCTGTACCCATGAACTACCACATAGGTGGTAGTCTACTTAACACTGAAAGTATGATAAGAGACCTTGGGACACAGGTGGACAGTAGTCTCTCCTTTGATAATCATATTGCCAAAGTGGTCAGGAAATCCTTCTACATGGCACACCTCATCACAAAAGGTTTCTCATCCAGAAAAAAAGAGGTCATTGATCCCCTCTACTCATCACTCATTAGACCCATTACAGAGTACAATGCCCCTTGTGGAATGTACCTCACAAGGCATCTACAACAACTGGAAAGGCCACAAAAATACTTCACAAAGAGGATTACTGGCCTCAAACAGATGCCTTACGCAGACTGTCTCAAAAAACTCCGGCTCTACTCCGTCGCATATCACCTACTCAGGGAAGATCTCTGCCTAACATACAAAGCTATGTCAAACCCAGAGCTGTTGGACATGCTCCATTTAAAGAAATCCCAATCCCTCCGAGCTACACGCTCTAGGGACCTAAACCTTCTCACCACAATAAACAGAACATGCTGGAGGGATAGATTCCTGTCCCAGAGACTTCCCATACTCTGGAACAGACTACCTATCTATGTCAGAGCTCCTCATTAGCACTCTTCAAGAAAAATCTTGATGATTGCATGGGTAATAGGAAATTCACCCTGGGGATCACTTCTGTGGTTCTGCTTGACAGGGGCATAGGAAAATAATTTTCTTTGGTGACGAAAGCCAGGGTATATTTTTGGCTAGGCTTGTAGAGGCCCTAAGGCCAATAGCCTAGTACCTACCTATGAACCTATGAACACACACAAGGTCCACACTGTTGTAAGTTCGTGTACCTCACAGCTGACCTGTTGGGCCTTGCTGGAACATGAACAGGTGTCACATGTGAGCACACAGTAATATTAGAGAGTGTATATATAGCTGCGAATGCTAGATTAGCATACTAACCTGGTACAACTGTTGCCAATGCTAAGCTACACATTAATATGACTATCATGCATTTGTTACTCTGTCACATCCATGTTTATATAACCGTATGTGCTACTCCCACAAACAGACATTGTACACACTACTGTACAGAACACAGATAACATGGATCAGATGTTTGACATTTAATGCTGAACTACATATGTCACAGTCATATCCCAATGCACACAGCTACACACTGATGTTTCCATGCCAGTAGTTATGCAGGGCATCTGTACATAGATAGGTACTGCTGCCACATATGGATGATTCAAACTATGTAGAGTACTCTTCATAAACATCTACTACATGCCAGTAAATACATAGCTGTTACATACCTTATCTTTGTATGTGTTCGTATTCCTCTATTTCGTGTGCTTTGTAATAGCTTTTCTTTTTATAGCTTATGATTTTCTTCAAGATATATTTTTATTACAATATGATTATTCTTCTTTTCAATATATTATTACGTTTGCAATATTATTTTTTCAATATATTTTTCTTTTCAATATATATTTTTTTTAAATATATTTTTAAATATATATTTTTTTCAATGTGAGATTTTTTTGCAATATATTTTTCTTTTCAATATACTTTTCTTTTTCAATATATATTTTTTTCAATATATATATTTTTTTCAATATATTCATTTAGTTTTTCTTTTTTCTTTTTTGCTATATATTACTTTTTCTTTCAATGTATTTGTGGTTGATCTTTTTCTTTTTCCTGCTGCTGTTGGCTGCGTCTGTACATCTCTCTCTCTCGCTCTCTGTCTCTCTTGCCCTCCGTACTTGCAATGAAGTGATTGCATGTGTGGACAGCAAGTACAGCCTGCTTATATAGGCATCTGCACATGTGCATGTGATGGCCTCTGCACCAATTGGTGGCCACCATTTTGCAATTGCATGCAGCCTGCTGTGTGGTACTTGCAGTACTCACTGTTATAGCAACCCAATACTATAAATTGCTAAGTCAGGTAGGCATAGCCCTTTCAGCTTTCCAAAGTGGGGACCATGCTTGTTTGCTGTGGACACCGTTGTGTAAGTCAGAAGGTTGGTATACTTCTCATAACTGATGCTAGGTGTGTAGCCAGTGATTTGAATGTTGTACCCAGACCTGAATGTTGCCACTTCCAGTACACAATTGACAGTGTAGAATTGTACTCACCCCTACAAATGCTAACACAAGATACATGGGAGTATGTAATTTCTTTTCTACTTAAACAATTAGCTGGCATACATACGTAGTTATTGAGATGTTTTCATTTTGCACATGAACTGTTTGGGAACTGCTGTACTGTGGATATTAATGTACTCACTTCTGCTTAGTTTGTGCTTTTTCTTTTGTTGACATTATCACAGGATGCACATGAAAACTGGACAATTCCAGTACTGAGTATGCCTACCTACATCCTTGCTGTACCTTGAACACACTGGTATTTTGTACATTTGGGTGGGGATTGTCCTGCTATAATACTATGTGGGGGTTGTAAAGTGCTGCTGTAACATTATTTACTGCTAGAATGTCTGGTTCTGTTATCACAGTCATGTAATGCAATTCCACAACAACTGCTGGTAAAGTTCCACAGAACAGGTTTTGTGTAATGCATTCCTATCTTTCCTTTACATTCACACATTCTGATGCAAGATATATATATTTCAGCAACACCCTGCTGTATATCTACTGTGGCCTAGTGGTATTTCATGCAGTCCAGTGTGTCCAATGTCTGGGGTTCGAGATTGACAGTGGTGTTTTATTTTGCTGCTGAGCAGAACAAGGCCCCTCCTATACAGGGTGTCTAAGGCACTTTTAAGCAGTTGTAAGCGGGTTTGTGTGGGTTTACGCAATGCTTAGCAATACTAAGTTAACCGCACACAAGCACACACTCGCACAAACCCGCTTACTACTGCTTAAAAGTGCTTACTCACGCTAACCCCCGCACTCATTTCTTTGAAAGAAAAGAAAATGGGGAGATAGGAAAGTGGTGAAAAATGGGCACAAAGAGTCAAAGACAGTAGGGAAAACAGCTCAGGATGTGCAGGACAGGTGTAGGGAAGGTCCATAGCTGCCCATTTCTTTAACAGCAACAGCTGTGCATATACTAGTAATTTGGAGGGAAATTTGAAACCTTCCACCCCTGAGAGAGGGGTGAGGACAACGAAGTATGTTGTACTGCCAATTAAATTTCAGTTTCTGTGTCCAGCGGACATTTGTGCAAAATGGGCAGCTATGTATGGGGCGTAATTTTTTTGTGGGAGCAGATTGCCCATTTTTTATTTTTTTTTTTCAGGTGAGAGTGGAATGTGGGGTAGGGGAAGTAGGTATATTTTAGGAGGTAGGTTGAGGAAGTAAACAGACAAGACAAACAAGATGCATACAGGGGTGGAATATGACACATGGGGTGGGTGAACACCATTGATGGGGAAGGATGTTTGGAAATTGCAAGCCCATTAACCCACAGATGGCAACAGTGGAGCTGAGATCCCCACCCATGGGTAGTCACCACTGCACCTTCACAGCCCGGAGGGTGGCTGTGCTGGGGGCTGCATAGGAGGGGCAGGCTCATCTGTGAGTCGCGCCACTCTTGCCTCAAGCTGGCGTAGAAGATCAGCGTCTGAACACTCGATCTCCCTACGCACCACAGCCCGGACCATTCAGAGGGTGATAGGTGGCCCTCCTCTGGCCACGCTTGCAGGGGGGGGATGAGCCCCATCCCCTGCAGTGCTTCCACCTGAAGGTGGCACAGGGCCAATGGATGAGGAGGTCCCGGGCTGGGCACCGGACCTGCTGGTGCCAGGTGCCATCGCCAGCTGAGGTGGGACAGGTGGGTCCGCTGGGACCTGCCTTCCCATACGTTCTGTGTTTAGGAGAATTTAATGGCAATATGGGTTGGTAACAGCCAACAGCATTCCAAATTAGTTGTAACAGCATGCAGTAATATTCCCATTAACCCAACACACCAGAGTTCAAACAGTTGAACAGCAAGCATAACACATGCATATATAGAACAACAGTGGACATTCCAACAGCATGCAGTATTGATTGGTGGCAACAGGCCACCAAGATTGTGGTGTTTGAACAGGGCACATGCATCAAAGTAAATGCAGATATTTATAAACCAATAGGACATATGTCCCAACAAATGTTTTGAGATTACACATACCCACTGAGGTGTGGAATTGCATTGTTTATGCACGTACAGTAGGGTGTAAAAAGATACCTCCATTAACAACTTATATGCACTTATAGTTTAGACTACATTCCTATTGACTGCAGGTATATATCCCCTACATGTATTATTACACTAGGCAATGTCCATTACATTGTGAAATGTGTTTTGCTAGTTCCTTATATACCTGAACTGTATTTGACATACAAACTGTCCAGGATGCAGATGTTACTGCTATGTATGTATATATTTTATTAATATTTATATGTCTACATATCTGGATGTGTTCAGGTGACATTATCAGTTATATTTTAACAGTCCCCTACATTTCTAGCAGCACACTGACATTTCCAGTGCACACAATAACAAGCTACTCAAGTGCCAGATTTACCTATACATGCCAGCCTTGAAACAACAGGTGAGGACTGTATATATGCTTAACAGCTACTGGCACTCCCTTCATCCACTTTCTATGGGCCTACACAAGTGTGGGTTGACAGTGCTTAATAGAACACTACTATTTCTATACTGCAAGAGTACATCAACATTTCGAAGAAAGTGACACGGACACACTCCAGGTATTATACCTTTATTAATTACATTACACACTTTTCTAGAGGTGCTCTCATTTATTTGTTATTACAGTGCATACAGACATCTTATTCAGGATGTATTATACCTTCATTTATGGTTTACAACACTCTTTCTGGCTCTCTCACTTATTTTATATAACAATACATGCAGAGAAAGAATTCAGGACTTATTATACCTTTATTAATGGGTTACAGCACTCTTTTTCAGGCTCTCTCACTTATTTTACATAACAGTACATGCAGAGAGGTTATTCAAGCCTTATTATACCTTTATTATTGGGCTACGACACTTTTTGTCAGGCTCTCTCACTTATTTTATATAACAGTACATGCAGAAAAATTACTAACCTGCCTGGTGGCACAGCCTTAGCAGTCTATCTGCATAAGCTTGCTGATTTGCAGCATGGACACCTGCAGCTGTGAAGTAAATGAAGTGATATTGAGACATATACCTATCCATACTATCGACTACACTAGCAATTTTTACATACTTCATTCCATGGCTATCTACACAGTAGTGGGGCATTTGGCATCCCATAGGTCTCCTGTATCCATTGGTTTAGTTGGTCCTGCTTGCGTCTCTTCAGGTCTGCATGGTGGTGTCTGACCTGCTCACCAGTCCGAGGAATGCCTGTGGCACTGGTGAGTTCATGTGCGAGACGATTCCAGGCTTCCGCTTTGTATTCCGTGCCCTGGAACTGGCCCTGCAGGAGTCTAGCATCATGATGATGGATGAGGAGCCAAACCATCACTTTTGACTTCTCAATGCCCCACTGTTGCGCTCGGAAGTGAGAGCCATCTCCGACACCAGCCATTGCTGCCTGCAGATGGGAGCTACAACCTGTTATGGCACGTATTCCCACCTATGGAGCTTAAATATGCCTCATTTCCCGCACTTATTTATGATTGGCCGGATTTGAAAATTCTCAGCTGAGTGCACACCTGCTTAACACCCGGTAAACTTTGATTAATATGTATATGTGTGTTGACAGTCCATGAACATCAAATGCTGTCATGGCTTAGTGGATCAGTACTGTGATTATGGTGCACAATATCCCGGGTTCGAGGCCTGTCATTGTTTTTTATTTTACTACTGGCCTGACCGGTACGGGGTGTGGCTGTGTTTAGCCGACTTTGCTCAACTTTGTCCAACGTTGCTTTATGTTTACCGATGTTGCGTTAGTGCGGTGTGCAGCTTCACACAAACATGTTTTGTTTGCGCTAGTTGGCACAATGTGCAGCTCCGCGCAAAGCTATTGCACTAGTTAAAGCACTGCTAAGCTATGAGCAATTATAATTAAATATGCTTAATACTGGTAAACTTTGCTTAGCAGTGCTTCACACTGCTTAAGATACATTACTTATGACTTTATCAGTATGCATGTCCATTTCACCTTCTTATATATATATATATATATATATAAAATATCGTTCACTACTACATTGGCCAATTCAACGCATTGTACTAATATTTAAAAGGTAAATGTCAGGAATTAATTTTATGCACAGATTTACTACAGAAAATGGGAAGGGGAGTGGTGGGACTCGAACCGGGAATGCCTCCTCTTTGTGCGAAGGCTCTACCACTATGCTATTGCTATTTGGCTTAATTTGCATATAAGTAGTTTATTATCCTCTTCGATGTCTGAACTGCTAACTGTAGCTAAGCAATGGGCAAACCCGTGCACACACACGCAAATATGGGCAGCTATATCGGGAATGAGGAAAAAAATGGTTTTGCATTTTATTATATTTATACACGGGTTTGGAATGTGGGGGAGTGTAGTGTTAGAGATTTACACATTTGAGCGGACTTGCTCATGTCTGGTGGCATTTGCTGTTTAGGCACTTGCAGGGGCATGGATATTTGGACTGCTCGGCAGTCTGACATGCCTCCTGCACTCATGCACGCTCCGTGTTGGCCTTAGAGTTGAGTCAGCGTGCCCTCATGCATATGCATGATGCGCTGATGTCATACTCTTAGACTGCAGTCTCTGAGTAAGACTTAGTTAGTCTTACACGGAGGATTAGTGAATCCCAGCCATAGTATTTTCAAAGTCTAAGTAGCTCAAATTTGGTGTATTTAGAATGTGAGGAGACAGACTAGTGCAGAAAAACAAGTCTTTGAAGTAAGTAGGGTTACTTACTAGTATGTTCATTGTGCATACTTGCACAAACTGCTGAAGGGGTTGTTGGGGGAAATATTTCACTCTGGTACTTATGCATACTTGGATAGACTGCTTAAAGGGTTACTGGGGAAATCAACCCTCACAAAAACATTGGTACAGGTCACAGGTGTGCCATAGCTGAGAGTCATGATAACTGCCCAGATGGCCTACACACACACTGTAAATGATTTCCTTTGCATTACAGACCACTTGGCAGTTAATGGATTTAAACCCTTTGCCATTCCTGTACCCCCTTCCCAGTTTAACATGTGGCCTTTATTTCACTGTGGCTGCAGTCTATGGCTACCAGTCCCTCAGGGAAATAGGATGTATCATGAATTCACAGGTGAATACTAGACCAATTGTCACTCCTTAATTTTAAGCCTAGCCAATTATTCCCTTAGTTCAAATTACCCTTACCCATTTCCGAGGTCTATGTTTATATACTACCCATAGAATAGGATTAGTTCTGAGACAGGTAGTGATTATTTCTAGGGTAATGCCATTACGTTTTTATAGGGGTCATATTGTAGGAAAGAGCATTTAGATGCTGCCTTCATCTGTAAGTAGTACAGGGGGCAGTCCTGGGGTAAATTTCTACACACATCCAAGTTATGCTTGAATAGGGACATGGATAAACTTTGCATTACATGGAATGAGGAGTCTGTTCTAAAGTAGAAGATTTTGCTTGTCTTCTCTGGGGTACATGGGAATCACATATACTCCCCTACATGAAGCAGGATGGCACTGAAAAACTGATGGAGGATTCTTGAGGCAGATGCCTGAGATACCCCCACTGTGTCCCCAGTAGGTCATTGAAAGGTCGTTGCAGCTAATATATGTAAAGCCACATATGCCTTAGTAGCTACTAGAAAAGGGATTCCAAGACTAATACAAGAAGCCAGATGAGGCTGACATGTCCACAATTTCTTGGTTGGAATCTCTAACTACATGGTACCAGTCTACAATGTTGGCATCGGAGTGTTCATGAAATGTTAAGTGAGGTCAGATGGCCCAGTGCATCCTGGAGTGATATCATGCATTGGTGGGTACATCAACAGCAATCAGAGTCTCTTGTTTACTAATCTCATGGCTACTCTTAACATAGTTTACAGATTCCCTTAAGTGAACTCAAGCATTCAGACAAGTTCATATATGCTATGGTCCCAACCCTGTTGCATGGCATTTTTGCATTTCTGAATTGCTCCACAATTTTATTTTCTTCATTAGCATTTATGGTTGCTCGTTATATAGCCATTAGCACATACCATAACCAAATAAGCTTCTTGGCCTGTCTGAGTTGTGGAGCCTGGTTTTCTGAATCACAAACACCATGCACATGGCCCCCTCAATAAACAAATTCACTTAGTATGATCTGGCAAAGTGTTGTGAGTCTAGCCAGTGTTTTAGTATATGTTGTAGTCTGCCAGTATGAGGTAGGAAATAATATACTTCTCAGTTATACGTCTGTTGTTTATCCTGAAAACATATAAAGCACCTTATAAAATGCCATCTATTATAATAACCTTGTGAGTTACAATACATCTAAAATACACTGGTAGTTTCTCATGTTATTAACTAAATTATATTAATCCAGTTGCAGAGAAACTTGCAAAACGTGAATCATAGCAAATTAAGTACAATGTGCTTTTGTAGACATGCAGAAAATATTTAGATTGTATTCCTGATGTAATCTGTAGACATGTTGTGAAAAAATATTTGGACTGTACTTTGGGGACTTATTGCAAGAAAACAGGTCACATTCATCGAATTAATCAATGCCAAGAACTTTTAAAGTGATCTGTGTTCATAAAAATAAATGTACCTTGCCACAGCATTATGCAGTGAACAATGTGCCAAACAGCATTTTTGCTGTTTTGGACATTAACTTAGTGAAAGCTTGCGGTGCATCCATAGACTTTAAAGGACACATCATCTCACATGTGCAAAAATACATCCATTAAAGTTTACGGACACACCTCACATTATTTCTCAGTTAAAGTCACAGAGATATACACCAGGGCCATGGTTTAATAAAAAAAAAATACACAGCTTTTTTATTAAAAAAAAATATCTTAAACAAATAAAGAATGAAAGTAATACAAGTACATTGTGGCACTTAACTCATTTAATGCCATGATGTACGTAGTAAACTGAACAAGTTGCTTTAAGTTCATTTTCCAAAACAGGAATATGGCCTGGTGACTTACAGTTTTTGTGATCACTTGTTAAAATTGTTCTGAACAATTTGAAGCATATATGTTTGTGTGCATAAAATTAATATTTATTTTGTTAACATTTATTTCTGTTTGAACCCTTACAAAGACAGATTCTTGTGAGTCATCATGAGAGTGAAAAAACAGCTGAACAAGGAACACCCCCAAAACACTGACCCAGACTCCTGCACAGCTCAGTCTAAGAAATTATAATGTGAAATAGACTTTAATTAGCATACCTTTTCTGAAAGGCACTTCAGTATACCAGCAGATTACCTCCTGGCTGACATGGAGAAAAGTGGAAAGTGAGGCCTGCAGTCAGACAACTGTTCAACGCTGCAATCTCTAATACCCTAGAAGGGTTCAATTCACCAAAATCCTTTACTTCAAAAAATATTTGTAACCACAGCATCAACAGTAAGAGTATAAAGGAAAGAACTCTTGTATATCCCAAGCAAGCATCAGCAGCAAAACCGGAAGAAAAAATGATTTGCAGTTTCCCCTTTATCTTGTGTTACTACTGTCTTATTAAACATAAATTAATTTAGCAATTACTTTTGGCTTTTCCCTGTTAGGGGTCGCCACAGGCTCAGCTATTGATTAGCAGTGGAGTTTTTACGGTGTCGAGTTACCAGTCTGGTGCCCAACGTTTACAGAAGGCACACACACATGCATGCACCTACCTGCATGTCTTTAAAGATCACTCGACCACAGGGAGGACATGAAGACTCTGCACAGAAGGTGCTCCAAACAAGAATTGAACCAAAGAACCTCCCACTTGGAGGTGACAATGCTAACCGCTGCACCAACGTGGCCTTCTTGGTCATTTCCATTTTATCAGTCAAGTGATCTCATTAGATGCAGAAGATGTTTTCAGAGACCCTGGGATACACAAAAATGTCACAAAACTATGACATATGAATTAGCTTGTAGAATAACTTCATATGCAAGAAATGCATATAACTATAGTCAATGAGAAAAACTGGCTATTAAAGTGAGATTAAATGATAGGTGTTTAATACAAACAAGAGAAGCTGGTATAAAAAGTCACTTAAGTAATGCACTGGAATGAGTGATACTGTACATGTCTTATACTAGGTCACACAGTGCCTGAGAAAGATGACAAGAGAGAAAAAGATGTGGTAGCAATTCACCCTTGAAGTTAAATATTAAGTGCAACAAAGAAAATTAACCTCCATTCTAATACTGCCAGCCCTAATGGAATATTATGGAACAGCAGCTACATTCAGTTATTCATCTTCATACATAAATCCCTCCTCATTTCTCATTGGACCAGAATTACTTTATTAATGCTAAAGTTCATCTCATGATAAGAGATCATCCAGAGTATCAGCTACATGATTTCTAAAAAAGGAAGATTGCATAAATACAGCACGAATCATGAAGTTAGTTAAGGTCAAAGGACTACATATTATCATGGGTAGGAGGTTGTAATAAAGACCGCTTATTAGTCATCATTAAACTAATAGCTCTGTCAAATGTCCCACTTTTCTAAACTCTGAAAATTAAAGAATTAGTTTATAACTTAAGATAATGCTTATATTTAATATATAATGTAATAATTGAGGGTAGAATACTAAGTGAGAGTATGAAAGTAAAGACAGGAAACAAATATGCAAATAGTTGCAATGTTCAGACTATTCTCCTAATCAAAAATAATATAATCCCACAGTTAAGTAGCAGCAGCATAATGGGGTATAACAACACTTTAATAGAAGTATTACACTGACTTTTGAGATTGCTGTTATTTGTATTGCAATTGCACTTTTGTTTTTCAGAATTGTGGGATTCACATTTATGGATCTGCTACTTCATAACTAATTTCCTCCAGTACAGCTCTTTTTGAGTGTGTACATTTAACTTCCAGAGGGTGTGACTTGAACCTTTAAAAAAATGAAGTTATCACCTTACAGTGTTAACAAATACTCATTATACAACAACACCCCATTAATATTCCAAAACATGCACGCTGATTGGTCAGCGTGCACGTTGTAAATCAGAGTTATACTAATGGAAAAAGGTCCGGTCACCCAGACTTTTTCCATTAGTGTAACTCTTTTTTTACAGCAATGGAGAACGCAAGATCTCCGTTGCTTTTTACACACTGTCTCGCTATGTTAAACGAGTTTAACATATCGAGACAGCTTTAAAAAAGTAACAGAGATATTCCTATCTCCATTGCTTTTTTTAAAGGTGTCTCGCTATGTTAAATGGGTTTAATATAGCGAGACAGCTTTAAAAAAAGCAATGGAGATTCTCCGTTGCTTTTTTTTAAAGCTGTCTCGCTATGTTAAACTCCTTTAACATAGCAAGACAGTTTGTTAAAAGCAATGGAGATCTTGCTTTTTCCGTTGTTTCTGCCCACAGCTTTGATGTACTGCGTAAGCATACGCATGCGCAGTATATCAGAACTGCTGCAGAATACCAGACAGTTGCGGAAGGGCAGCAAGGAGGCATTATAGAATGCCATTATTTAAGAAAAGTAATTATTTTTTTTCATAAATAATGTCATTGTATAATAGCAATAACCCACTTCTGGGTGTGGGTAATGCTGGATTTACCCACGGTTGTCTTTGTTTGGCCACTTGGGCTTCACCCTCGTGACCAAACCACACCAATCGTGGGTAAATCCAGCATTACCCCACACCCAGAAGTGGGTTATTGCTATATTGACAGAGGTCAAATATCACTATGACTGTGTTTGCCATCATGTATGCTTATGAACAAGCAATATTTGACACCTAGAGGCACAGTAGGAGGTAAATGCAGAAATGCCTGGAGACGCACTCGGCTGTAATGAGATAATGGGAGTCTTATAAGAAGGTTCTATAAAAATAGCACTCTGACTAAATAAGGATAAAAGGTTAAGTAAAAACATGGTATATTAATATATATCAAATAATAGTTTAAAATGACCAAATATGTCTGCGCAAACAGGAGGTTAATATACTGAAATTTGCAAAAAAAAATCATCTCATGATAGTAATAACTTGCAGAACGGAAACTGCAGCAGGAATGAACAAGTTCAAAACTTAGCTGAGAATAAGTCAGTGATGGCTGATACAGGTAAACTCTTTTTAAAATACATGAAATTATTGGGAGTCTCTTGTATGATATATGGAGGGCTGGTGTGTGATACACTAAATACTGCATATTGCTGGTGTAGGGAATTAATTTCATGAGAAGTTGTTGTTGTATCTTTCGGCTTTTCCCGGTTAGGGGTCGCCACAGCGGAACTCCGGTCCACTAATGATTGGGAGTAGATTTTTACGTACCGAGTTTCCAGCTCTGATGCACAACCTTCAACGAAGGTATGCCCATTCACGCATGTCTCCACGCAGAAGACGCTTTAGCTGAGAATCGAACAGGACAACATCATACTGTGAGGTGACAACGCTACCGCAGCACCCCAGTGAACTGTGTTATTTAATCCTACAATGCAGGATATCTTGTATGTGACATCTACAGGTGGTCAAAGGAACATTCCCTGAGCATCAGTAGCCCACGGCATGAGATGCCAAAGAATGCAATGCTAATGGCTGTTTTCTTGCTGATGTGATTTCTAAGTATACACCTGCAGTGATTTCCTTTTCTGGGAGATTTATCCCTTCTTTGAGTTGTACGACTCTGAAATTTGTGTGTGTGTGTGTGTGTGTGTGTGTGTGTCTGTGTGTGTGTGTGTGTATGTGCGTGTGTGTGTGTGTGTATGTATACACACACACACACACACACACACACACACACACACACACACACACACACATATATATATATATATATATATATATATATATATATGTATATATATATTATTGGTATAGGGATTTCACCCACCCCCACATCTGGGGTGCAGGGGAGCCTTCCCCCCTGCAAAAACACTTGCAGTCTGTCCTCCACCCTTTCTTGATTTGCACATTGTTTTTTTAGTACTTTGATACCTGGGTTTTACTATTTGATGTTTCATAGTATAATCACGTCATGTATCAAACAAACAAGACTATCCCATATATTTATTTTCTCTGTGTTTTTATGTTAGAATAATGATATCCCATTGGATTCAACTGACAATATTAATTGTCTTGAGTTTCTGTTGGGAAGCACTTCATGTAGTTTGTGAAAGTTTTTATGAATAGATATTCTCATTAGTGCTTCCTTAATCTGACATGTTGTAATGACTAACAGAGGTTTATATTAGGATTTGTTAGTTTTACAGTTTAGTTATTATTTACTTAGTTTATTTATAGTTAGCTTATATAGTTAAATCACTTCTGTTATTATCAGAAATACAATTTTCTGACTGACTAGCTGTGATTAGTGTTTTTTTTTTAGGGGTTGATTTAGGTGAAAAGTCTTGTGAGAGTGTGTGTGTGTACGTGTGTGTGTGTGTGTGTGTGTGTGTGTGTGTGTGTGTGTGTGTGTGTGTGTGTGTGTGTGTGCGTGTGTATGCGCATACACATTTTTAAAAAAACTAAGTACAGGTTTTGATTTAGGGCATTATTTATGTAGGCTAAGATGTTTTGGGATGACATGCCTCTTTTTTGTGAATGCAGTGTATGAAGATACAATTATTATTTTTTTACATGATACTAAAGGGGGAAATGGTCTATATTTCAGTTTATTTTCTTATGTTATGTACCATTTTTAAATTATACTAAGGGTAGATGCAGTTTTGGGGATTGTTTTAGATGAGCAAGGCTATTTCTATATATGTGGTGTACAACTTTAGCTTTTAGCCAGTAAAGTATATATAACAGGTTTAGGACAATACATCAGGAGTGCAAGTAAACAATTAATGCTGATGCAGCAAGTGTGTAGTTAAAAAAATATATATATGCTATTTATCTATATCTAATATATATATATATATATATATATATATATATATATATATATATATATATATACAAATATATACATATAGTATGACTCCCTATTAAAATGTCAGCTGTCAAAATTCAGAGTGCTGACAAGCAAAAAAAAGACCAACAACAAACTTATATATACAAACTCCTAAATCACCATACCTTAGAGAAAAGGGGATACTCTGGGAAATGGTGGTCTTGGACTTGGTATAAGTCTAGTCTTTTAGCCATTCAATCTCTGTACTTTAGGGCTTGCTGTAGTGGGTCATGGCATTTCAAGTTATTACCAAACATTACATATATATGTATATATATATATATATATATATATATGTATGTATATATATATATATATATATATATATATATATATATATATATATATACATACACATTTGTCTTTTCGGCTTTTCCCAGTTAGGGGTCACCACAGTGGAACTCCACTCCGCTAATGATTGGCAGTAAATTTTTATGGGGCCGAGTTGCCAGCCTGATGCCCAACCTTCAGCAAAGGCATGCCCATTCACACATGGCTTTTGGAGGCCACTCAACCACGGAGAGGACATGCAGACACCACAGAGAAGGCACTCCAGCCAAGAATTGAACAGGAGAGCCGCTTGCTTTGAGGCAACAATGCTACCACTTTACCACCATGGCTATACACACACACACACACACATACACATATATTTGTGTGTGTATGTACATAGACATTAAAATATCTAAATGACAAAACACCTGTGTTCTTGAAAGCAGCAGATTAGAAATTGTTAGTAAACTATGCATGTTTTGAGACTTAACCTTAAAGTCTGCAACTAAAACAAAATTATTTTTGTAACACGGCAACCTTACTACACCTGCCATGTGGGGCTGTGCCACCCACACCCCCCTGCTAATTATATATTATAAATCCAGTGTTACACAATACCAGGAAAGGGGCTTATTCTGCAACTCTGGTGTTATAGAGATCATGCTCAGCTGTTGATCATCTGTTTTGTTGATCAAATTGTGTAATTTGCACTTCATCTGACTCTAAACTAATCTAAAGAAACTGTTAGACAATCTACTTACTAACAAACAAACAAATAGAAAACTCAGCACATGTAACCTTAATTATTTGGGTCTACTTCAGTAGACTGAAATACTACTTACCCAAGTTGCAAATAATCGAGATGACAAATCTGAAACTGCATTTTAACAAATGTGTACATCACTGAAACAGATTCCTGGGAAAAGAACCACTTGTTATGAATTTTATGGAGATGGTACAACTTTGTATTTTTGGAATATGAGTATTTTAAGCAGGTTAGTGGCATTGCTATGGAGACTGCTTTCACTCCTGTTTTTGTCAATAATGTTTTATGGTTTTGGGAGCAACAATATATTGTGTCATCTAGGTTTTGGAAATTTATGTTATTGTATCTCAGGTTCCTTGATGATATCTTTATTTTCCAGACAGGAGGATTTGATGCACTTAAAAAATGTGTTGAATACATTAAAAGTACCAGTTTGTTTTTGAAATTTACTAATAATATGAGTAGTCACAGTATTGATTATTTGGTTATTACTATTTATAAGAATATTTTAAGTAACAACTATGAGGCTACAATTTTTCGTAAGCCAATCTTCTCTTATTCTTACCTGCATTTTACTAGTTAATCCCTACTGGCAGAAGAAAAATCTGGTTAAAGTTCAATTTGTAAGGTTGCCCAGATTCATTTCTGAGGACCCTATGTTTTTGGTTGAGTCTAATAAGTTTTGTGGAATGTTTATTGAAAGGGGATATCTCAAAGAATTGGTATGCAGTATTAAAGATAGTGTGTTGGGATCATAGGTTCATGGGTTCATAGGTTGGTACTAGGCTATTGGCCCTAGAGCCTATACAAGCCTAGCCATAACAATTCCCTGGCTATTTTTTCCCACACTATTTACTTCCCTGTAACCCTGTCTAGCAGGGCGACTGACATGATCCCTGGGGTGAATTTCCTTTCTCCCATCCAGTCATCAAGGTTCCTTTTGAAGAGGGCCAAAGAGGCACTCTGCTTGACATTTATGGGCAGTCTATTCCAGAGTCTGGGGAGTCTCTGGGTCAGGAACCTATCCCTCCAGCATGTTTTGTTTATTGTGATGACATGATTTAGATCCCTGGAGCGTGTGGCTCTGAGGGATTGGGATTTCTTTAAGTGTAGCATGTCCAACAGCTCTGGGTTTGACATGGCCTTGTATGTTAAGCAGAGATCACCTCGGAGTAGACATTATGAAACATAGTATAGCTGGAGTTTTTTAAGGCAGTCAGCATAGGACATTTGCTTTAGGCCTGTGATTCTTTTAGTGTGGTATTTCTGTGGCCTTTCCAGTTGTTGCAGATGTCTTGAGAGGTACATACCAAATGGGGCATTGTATTCTATAATGGGTCTAATGAGGGATGAGTACAGTGGGACAATGACCTCCTTTTTTTCTGGATGAAAAGCTCTTAGTGATGAGGTGTGCCACATAGAAGGATTTTCTGACTGTTGTGGCGATGTGGTTATTGAAGGTGAGACCACTGTCCACCTGTGTCCCTAAGTCTCTTATCACACTATTGGTGTTTAGTGCACTGCCACCTATGTGATAATTCATGGGTATTTGTTTTTTCCCAAAGGGGATAACTATACATTTCTTGGCATTGAACTTGAGCCCATGGCTCTGGCACCAAGTATCTGTTTCTGTAAGGCCCTTTTGTAGAGTATCCACATCATTTGTGGATTCAATAATGGCTCCCAGTTTGCAGTCATCTGTGAACTTTGTTAGCCAGAGTCCCTTAGTGTTGGCCTGTACTTCAGAGAAGTAGCTGCCAAACAAGAGCGGTCCCAGGACTAAACCGTGAGGTACTCCACTTGTCACTTGTCTGGAGCTGGATTTGGAGTCAGCTACTTTTACAGTGAGGGTTTTGTCAGTAAGCCAGTTGGCAACCCATCGAGTGATGTAGGGATTAATGCCCAGCTTAGTAAGTTTATCTATGATTCCAGAGTGGGGGATGTGATAGTAGGTATAACCAGGTTTGAAGAGAAAAGATAAGGATGCCTTCACTGGTCATAGCTAGAAGGAAAGGTTTTGATAAAGCAACAATGTTATACCTTATACAAATATCAGTGAACAGGTTAAACAACTTATTATTAAAAACTGGAATTTGATAAAAAAGATTGCTGGAGATACGACAATAAGATTTTGGGGCCCCCAAGCTTATTTACAAAAGGGGCAAGAATATAAATAATAATGTGAAAAGCTCGAGTAGACAAAATCAGCAGTATGGTATGATAAAATGTGGGTTCTGCCCCAAGTGTAGGTATATATATATATATATATATATATATATATATATATATATATATATATATATAAATAACAGTGCCAATGTTTGTCTTTTGTTTTTTTCCTGGTAAGGGGTCGCCACAGCAGAACTCCGGTCTGCTAATGATTGGCAGTAGATTTTTACAAAACGCCAAGGTGCCAGCTTGACACCCAACCTTCAACGAAGGGACGCCCATTTATGCACGCATGTCTTTCAAACACTACCCAACTGTGGGGAGGACATGCAGACTCCACACAGAAGGCATTCCCAAGCCAAGCCGAGAATCGAACGGGAGAACCTCTTGCTGTGAGGTAACAATGCTACAGCTGTACCACCGCGGAATCCATATATGACAGTGCCAATATTATAGATAAATCATATCCTAGGAGTATTAGAAACAATTATAAATGTAATTTTAAGACTTCTGGGGTGGTTTACATAGCTTTATGCATGTCATGCAACATTTTTTTAATGTGGAAAAACTGACAGACAGTTAACGCTTAGGATATATTAACATTATTTTGCAGTAGAAACTATAGATTTAACTAATGCATTATATAAGCATTCTATTGCCTGTACGAATAAAAAAAAATATGTAGTGGCTAAGGTACCAATTCCAGTGCAGACATGTTGCTGGGATGCCATTATAGAAGAAAAGAAACTTTATTGGCAGATTAAGTTAAATGCGGTATCCACCTGATGGCTGAATGACAAGGTGTATTTGAATGGGTTATTACAATTGAGATCCATGGACATTTGATATTGCTTTGATTACAGTGTATTGCTTTTTATGGTATTCTTACATATAATGTTTATATGTATATAAGTATATATTAAATGGGTTTTATTTATGTATATATATTCTTGTGGAATTCTAAATATATTTATGAATATAGTGTGAATGATAAGTTAGGCCATAGTGTTGCGGTAAATGGTTTTATTAATTAATGATGCTTATTGATTGGATTCATTTTGGCATATAATCTGATGGAATTAATTTATAAGGTTGAATTTGTTGTACTTAATTATCTGAAGTCCTCTGAATGTTAAGGGACGAAAGCACTTATTTTTATTAAATATTCTGTTACGACATTGCTTCTGGCTTGGGCTTTATCATTTTATTTATTTATTTATTTTTTGCCAGACTATTCTTGTTTGGTTATTTGTGGTGATTTTACAGACCCATAAGGAGGTTTCAATCAAAGCTTCAACACCTAATAGAATCCCAAAAATCTAGCAACTCAAATGGGGACTCCTTATACTTAGTACAGCTAAACAAAAGAACAGCACAACCTCACTGTCAGACAAACAACCTATAGGCTTTTAAAATCAATTTCAAACTATATATAAATCACACTTGAATCTGCAACAGCTCTGAATCTCCACTATAAAAATATCGAAATACTCAAGAATTCCTCTTCATGCTTACTAGGCCCTTTCTTCCCAGCTGTTTTGTCTTCCATCTTAGAAGTGAGCTTATTGCACTCCAGCCATGAGAACTGTATGCATTATGGCACTTGTATCAAATTATATCAGCCTGACTACTGGCACATATTACAGTACTTGGGCTCCCATAGATTTGATAATGTCTACTGCTTAGTAATGTTGCTTCATTTATACTGAAAGTTTCCTGCTCCAGTGATGTTCTGCAGTGTCACTTCTTTGCACTTACAGCACTTCATATCTTTGAACAATATATTCCATTTTAATACATTTCTATTTTTTTTTTCTTTCTTTAAAATGTGTGTAAGCTTTGTTGTATTGTAATTTACTGTTTATTGCAGCTTTTCTCCTAGGACTGCAATGAAAATGGGCAATGTAACCCAGTCAGGCCTACTCACCATACAAAAGCAAATAAATAAATACATGGATTGCCCAGGGGATTATGGGTCCAAGTATTTACAGGCCTCTATATCCCTTGGATGGTCCATTATATCCTATAATGCTCACCATGGAAAAATTACTACACTTAATGATCATGTATTTTGCAGATGCTAAAATAATTCATTCCAGTTCATGCTATTTTTGCAACACACACAATTGTAGTAACTCACAGGTTGCACATTATATATTTTATATATATATATATATGTATATATATATATATATATATATATATATATATATATATATATTTATGGGTCCTTTAAATAACTTTAATAATGTAATGATGCAATAAACTTTCTGGCATTCAGTATTGGGACAGTATGTCTCACCATCATTTTTGCATTTTATGTCATCCTACTTCTTTGTGTACTTATTCTGAAGAGGGGATTTAGGAATGAATATGGTGAAGTCAATATCTGTAGGAAAAAGACCAAGCTTAACTTTAAATTTCTGCTGGAAAATCTCACATTTTCAGGTTTTGCTTGAAAGAAAGGACCGATTTTATTAATCTCAGACATCAGTGGGGTGGGAGGTTGGCATAATGGTTAAGGTGCTTACCTTAGAAACCCAAGGTGTAGGGTTTGATTCTCACATGGGGTAAGTGGCTAGGCTTAAAATGGCCCATAAGGGCAGTTAGCCTAGTAATAACCTGTGAACCTATAAGAGAAGAATTGCAATCAGTCAAATTTAATAGGATGTCAACCGCAAATAATTGTGTTTTGGGGATTAAATCATTATTTATTAGTATATAATTTGTAAAAGGTTCCATAACTAGAGCAAAAAGCAATGGAGACAGGGGCAACCCTATTTAGTACTTTTAATAATCATGATTGATTGGGAAGAATATGAGCCTACTTTAATGTATGCAAAGGAATTTTCATAGAGAAGTTTGATTAATTATACAAAATTGTTTGAAAAATTACACTTCTCCAGTATTAATAGTAAGTACTCCCAATGAACTCCATCAAATGCACTATTGATAGCCAGACTAGCCAAATTATTGTTTTCTAATTATTAGTATAATCAATTATTCAAATTATTCTTGATATTATCATAGGTGTTCCTTTTTATTATAAACCCAGTCTGATCATTGTTTTCAACACTGGAAGAAATTGTTTTATTTTAGAGGCATAGATTGCCATAAATATTTTATAATCTTCATTTAATAATGAAATTGGTCTATATGCAGAATATTGTGTTGAGTCCTTGTCAAGTTTTAAAACTGGGGATATTAGAGTGCATTTCCAGGATGGTGGCACCTTCAGGGTCTATATCAGCTTATCGAAAGCTGATAACATCAAATGTTAGTTGATCGACCTCTAAAGATCAAACAACCAAAATAGCAAAGAAATGGAACTGTTGTCAAGAGTTTGCCATTTCCTCCACTGTGGTGTGATCATGGAGTTGGTATATTTAAGAAGGGTGGGTGTGGGGGGGGGCGAAGCCCCCCACTTTATGTTGTTTTTTTATTTTAATTTATTTATTTATTTTTTTTGCAGAAGAGCGTTTTTTTTTGCCTGGGAAATAAATTGCTGTTCCGTGTCTTCGCTATTTTGGTTGTTCGACCTTTTGTGGTTGATCAACTAGCGTTCAAAGTTATCAGCTTTCGATAAACTGATATAGACCCTACATTCGTAAGTCCTTTAACTATTGAAAATACCTCTAGTAAAATACTGAAACATCCTTAGTCATCATTTTGGACAGTTCAGGGTTTCAATTAACTTTTTTAATGAATTAGAATAATATTTAAATATTGTTGTTGAATTTGGACATTTCTCCCCCAATTAATTTTGACTTTTTTACAGAATTCATGAGAAAGGTTGAGAGGTATGGTCCAGTTTCTGAGGCACATCATTATTTATATCATATGTAACGCTATTATTTGTTTATTTATTTACATTTTTTTGATTTGCAAACAACTATATTTCAAACGGCAAAATCAACATACATTAGAGAAAGTACTCCACATCTTCAAAATATACAAATTGAAACAACTTTTCATTTAACACTTAATAATTACTTCTATTCTACCCTCCAGGTATTCAGGTAGCTATTTCTCCAGATAACTTTAAGGAGGGTTAAAGATACAGTGACATGAAACAGATGAATAAAAAAAGGGAGAATGATAAAGCCCATATGCCATAGATATACACATGGCTTGCACCTCTGCAAAATCACTGTTTGTATAAATGCATGTTCCAGGGAGTAACCCCAGGACATGCAAAGAAGTTGTCAATGTTTTGCAATTTTATGTTACTATATTGGTGTCAAGCATGTCAGCTATGCAAAACACTTTTTTGATGATTTGAGTTTAGATTAAATATAAATATATATATATATATATATATATATATATATATATATGGACACACACACACACACACACACACACACACACACACATATATATATATATATATATATATATATTTATATTAGCCTGACAAGCCTGGTCTGCAAGGCTATGGAGCGTATCATCATGGAACTTATAAACAATGACATTGGTGATCTCCTAACTCTAGACCCTACCCAGTTCAGGTTTGTAAAAGGCAGATCATGTCTCCTAAACCTGACTGACTTCTTTGAAGCGGTCACCAAAGCTATAGGTGAGGGTAAGGTGGTACACACCGGCTATCTAGATCTCGCCAAGGCTTTCAACACCATCCCCCACTCTGGAATTATAGACAAATTCACTAAACTAGGTATAAATCCCTATGTCACAAGATGGGCTGCCAACTGTCTCACTGACCGAACCCACTCTGTGAAAGTAGCAGACTCTAAATCCAACTTCAGACCAGTGACAAGTGGAGTATCACAGGGTTCAGTCCTAGGTCCTCTCCTGTTTGGTATCTACTTCTCTGAAATACAGGCTAACATAGAAGGTCTTTGGCTAATAAAGTTCGCAGATGACTACAAACTAGGAGGCATAATCAAATCTCCTAACAATGTGGACATCCTACAAAAGGGCCTCACTGAGACAGATGCCTGGTGTCAAAGCCATGGCCTCAAGCTCAATGCCAAAAATGCACTGTCATCCCTTTTGGTAAAAACTCTGTACCCATGAACTACCACATAGGCGGTAGTCTACTTAACACTGAAAGTGTGATAAGAGACCTTGGGACACAGGTGGACAGTAGTCTCTCTTTTGATAATCACATCGCCACAGTAGTCAGGAAATCCTTCTACATGGCACACCCCATCACAAAAGGTTTCTCATCCAAGAAAAAAGAGGTCATTGTTCCCCTCTACTCATCACTCATTAGACCATTATAGAGTACAATGCCCCTTTTGGTATGTACCTCACAAGACATCTACAACAACTGGAAAGGCCACAGAAATACCTCACAAAGAGGATTACTGGCCTCAAACAGATGCCCCACGCAGACGGTCTCAAAAAACTCCAGCTTTACTCTGTCACATATCGCCTACTCAGAGGTGATCTCTGCCTAACATACAAAGCTATGTCAAACCCAGAGCTGTTGGACATGCTCCACATAAAGAAATCCCAGTCCCTCCAAGCTACACGCTCTAGAGACCTAAACCTTGTCACCACAATAAACAGAACATGCTGGAGGGATAGATTCTCAGAGACTTCCCATACTCTGGAACAAGCTACCTATCTATATCAAACAAAGCTCCTCATTAGCACTTTTTAAGAAAAATCTTGATGACTGGATGAGAGATAGGAAATTCACCCCGGGGATCACTTCTGTGGCCCTGCTTGACAGGGGCACAGAAAAATAATATTCTTGGGTGGCAAAAGCCAGGGTACCGTTTGGCTAGGCTTATATAGGCCCTAGGGACAATAGCTTAGTACCTACCTATGAACCTATGAACATATATAAATATATATATATATATATATATATATATATATATATATATATATATATATATACATATATATCAAATGCAATGAAAAAGTATTTGCTGCCTTCCTGAGTTCTTATTTTTTTTGCATGTTTGTCACACTTAAATGTTTCAGATCATCAAACAAATGTAAATATTAGACAAAGATAACCCAACACAAAATGCAGTTTTTAAGTGATCATTTTATTCATTAAGGAAAAAAAACTATCCAAATCTACACGGTCCTATGTAAAAAAGTAATTGCCCCCTAAACCTAGTAATTGGTTGTGCCACCCTTAGCAGCAACAACTACAATCAAGTGTTTGTGATAACTGGCAATGAGTCATTCACATCGCTGTTAAGGAATTTTTGCCCACTCTTCTTTGCAGAATTGTTTTAATTCAGCCATATTGGAGGGTTTCTGAGCACAAACTGCCTTTTTAAGGTCATACCACAGCATCTCAATTGGATTCAAGTCTGGAATTTGACTAGGCCACTCCAAAAGCTTCATTTTGGTTTTTTAAGCCATTCAGAGGTGGACTTGCTGGTGTGTTTTGGATCATTTTCCTGCTACAGAACCCAAGTGCGCTTCAGCTTGAGGTCATGAACTGATGGCCGGACATTCTCCTTCAGGATTCTTTGGTAGAGAGCAGAAGTCATGGTTCCATTAATCACAGGAAGTCATCCAGGTCCAGAAGCAGCAAAGCAGCTCCAGACCATCACACTACCACCACCATGTTTGACTGTTGGCATGATGTTCTGTTTCTGAAATGCTGTGTTACTTTTATGCCAGATGTAATGGGACGCCCCCCCCAAAAAGTTCAACTTTTGTTTTGTCAGTCCACAGAATATTGTCCCAAATGTCTTGGGGATCATCAAGATGCTTTTTGGCAAACGTAAGATGAGCCTTTATGTTCTTTTTGGTCAGCAGTGGTTTTTGCCTTGGAACTCTTCATTGCATGCCATTTTTGCCCAGTCTCTTTCTTATGGTTGAGTCATGAACACTGACCTTTACTGAGGCAAGTGAGGCCTG